>NW_027202881.1:0-138248 GCF_024711535.1 Dipodomys merriami
CCTAACCCTAACAATAATACTAACCCTAACCCTCAACCTAACCCTCACCCTAAACCAAACGCTAATCCTAAACCTCAGCCTCATCTTAACCCTAACTCTAACCCTAAGCCAAATCCTAAACTTCACCCTAACCCTAACCCTAACCCTCATCCTCACCCTCACCTTAACTGTAAACCTAAACCTAATACTAACAATAACCCTAACCCTATTCCTAACCCTCACCCTAAACATAACACTCACCCTAACTCAAACACTCACCATAACACTTACCCTCACCCTAACACTAACCCTAACCCTAACCCTAACCCTCACACTAACGCAAACCCTAACCCTAACCCTAAACCTCAACCTAACCCTCACCCTCACCTTAACCCTAACACTAAAGCTAACCCTAACCCTAACCCTCACCCTCACCCTATATCTAACCCTCAACCTCAACCTCACCCTCACCCTAACCCTAACCGTAAACCCCACCCTAACCCTAACCCTCACCCTATCCCTAACCCTAACCCTCACCCTCACCCTCAGCCTATCCCTAACCCTAACACTAACCCTAAACATAACCTTCACACACATCCTACCCCTTAACCTAATCCTAATCCTAAACCTAAGGCTAACCCTCACCCTCACCCTAACCCTCACCAAAACCCTAAGTCTAACACTAACCCTAACACTAACCCTCACAATCAGCCTCACCCTAACCCTAAACCTCACCTTCACCCTAAACCTAACCCTAACCCTAACCCTAAAGCTCACCCGAACCCTAACCCTAAACCTCACCCTCACCCAAGCCCTCACCCTAACCCTAATCCTAATCCTAACCCTCATCCTAACCCTCACCCTAACACTAACCCTAACACTTACAATCACTCTAAACCTAACCCTAACCCTAACGCTCAACCTAACCCTAACCCTCACCCTCACTGAAACCCTTACCCTAACACTCACCTTAACCCTAAACTTAACCCGAACCCTAAACCTCACCCTAACCCTAACCCTAATCCTCACTCTAACCCTAACCCTCACAAACACCCTAAGCCTAATCCTAATCCAAATCCTAAACCTAACCCTAACTTGCATCCTCACCCTAACCCTCAACTTAACTCTAACCCTAACAGTAACCCTAACCCTAACCCTCACCCTCAGCCTCACCCTAACCCTAACTCTAACCCTAAACCTCACCCTCCCCCTAACCCTAAATCGAACCCTAATCCTCACCATGAACCTCAACCTCAGCCTAACCCTAAGCCTAAACCTAAACCTAACCCTAACGCACACACTGACAATCATCCTAACCCTAATCTTAAACCTATCCCTAACCCTTACCCTCCCCCTAAATTTCACCCTAACCCTAACCCTAACACTAACCCTAACCCTAACACTCAACCTAACCCTCACCCTAACCGTAACTCTAACACTAAACCTCACCCTCAACCTAAACCTAACTCTATCCCTAACCCTAACCCTAACCATAATCATAACCCTAACCCAAACCCTAACCCTTAACCTCAACCTAACCTTCACCCTAACCTTAACCCTAACACTAACCCTAACTCTAACCCACGAACTAACCCTCCCGCTAACCCTAAATCTAACAATAAACCTCACCCTCAACCTAACCCTAACCCTAAACCTCACTCTAACCCTAAACTTCAACCTGACCCTCACCCTCACCCTCACCGTAAGTCTAACCATAAACTTAACAATAACACTAATCCTAACCCTAACCCTAACCCTTATCCTAACACTCAGGCTAACCCTCACCTTTAAACTTACCGTCACCCAAACCCTAACTCTCACCCTCACTGGAACCCTAAACCTCATTCAAACCCTCACCCTCACCCTAACCCTAAACCTAAACCTCACCGTAACACTAACAGTAACCCTCACCCTCACCTTAGCCCTCACCCTCACCCTATTCCTAACCCTAATTCTAATCCTAACCCTTACCTAAAACCCTAACACTAATCCTCACCCTAACCCTAACCCTAAGCCTAACCCTCAACCTAATCCTAACCCTCACGCTCACTGTAACGCTAACCCTAACCCTCACCCTAACCCTAAACTCACCCTGAACCCTAACTCTCACCCTAACCCTAACCCTAAACCTCACCCTAACCCTAACCTTCACCCTCACCTTCACCCTGAGCCTAACCCTAACCCTAACCCTAACCCTAACCCTCACACTCACCCTAACTATTACCCTAATCCTAATCCTAACCCTAAACCTAACCCTCACCCTCACACTATTCCTCACCCTAACGCTAACTCTAACACTAACCCTAACTCTAACAATCACAATCAGCCTCACCCTAACCCTAACTCTAACCCTAAACATCACCCTCACCCTAACCCTAACCCTAACCCTAAACCTCACCCTAACCCTAAACCTAAACTTCACCCTCCACCTAGCCCTCACCCTAACCCTAAATCTAACCCTAACCCGCATCCTAACCTTCACCCTAACACTAAGCCCAACCCTAACCCTCACTCTCACAGTAATCCTTACCCTAACCCTCACCCTAACCCTAAACTTAACTCGAACCCTTACTTTCACCCTAACCCTAACCCTCACCTAACCCTCACCCTCACCCTCACCCTCACCCTCAGCCTAATCCTAATCCTAATCCTAAACCTAACCCTAACCCTCACAATCACCCTAAGCCTAATCCTAATCCTAATCCTAACCCTAACCCTAACCCTCACACTCACCCTAACCCTCAACTTACCCTAACCCTAACACTAAACCTAACCTTAACTCTCACCCTCAGGCTCACCCTAACCCTAACTCTAAACCTAAATCTCACCTTTACCCTAACCCTAACCCTAAAGTTCACCATCACCTTAGGCCTCTCCCTAACACTAATCCTCACCCTAACCCTGATCCTAACCCTCCCCCTAACCCTAACCCTAACCCACAACTTAACCCTAACCCTCACCATCAACGTCACCCTCAGCCTAACCCTAAGCCTAACCATAAACCTAAACCTAACACACACTCACACTCACCCTAACCATAATCCTAAACCTATCGCTAACCCTAACCCACCCCCTAACGATCACCCTAACCCTAACACTAACTCTAAATCTAACCCTCAACCTAAACCTCACCCTAACCCTAAATCTAACCCTAAATATCACCCTCACCCTAACCCTCACCATAACACTTACCATCACCCTAAACTTAACCCTAACCATAACCCTCCCCCTAAACCAAAAAGTCATCCTACTCCTCACCCTAAACGTAAATCTAACCAAAACCCTAACCCTAACCCTGAACCTCAACCTAAACCTCACCCTCACCCTAACCGTAACACTAACGCTAAAACTAACCCTCACCCTAACCCTCACCCTAACCCTATATCTAACCCTAAACCTCACCCTCACCCTCACCCTAAACCTAACCCTAACCCTCACCCTAACCATAACCCTCACCCTAACCCTAACCCTCACCATATCACTTAACCTCACCCTAGAACTAACCCTAACCCTAACACTCACCCCCACACTAACCCTAACCCTCACCCTAATCTTAACCTCACCCCAACCCTAACACTAAACATAACCCTCACCCTCACCCTAGCCCTCACCCTAACCCTAATTCTAACCCTCACCCTCAGCCTAACCCTACACCTCATCCTCACCCTAAACCTCACACTAACCCTAACCCTAATCCTCAATCTTACCAACACCTAACACTAACCCTAACCCTAACCTAACCCTAACCCTTACCCTAACCCTAAACCTAACCGTAACACTCACCCTTATCTTAACCCTCAACCTCAGCCTAAACCTCACCATTATCCTTACCATCATCCTCATCCAAACCATCAACCTAACCCTAAACCTCATCCTAAACCTCACCCTAACCGGAAACCTAACCACCACCCTAAACCTAAACCTCACCCTCAACCTCAAGCTCAGCCTAACCCTAAGCCTAAGCCTAAGCCTTACCCTAACCCTCACCCTCACCTTAACGCTCACCTTAACCCTAAACCTAACACTAAATCTAAACCTAAACCTCACCATCACCCTAAACCTAACTCTAACCCTATCCCAAAACCTAATCCTCACCCTAACCCTAACCCTCACCCTCACCCTCACCCTAGCCATCACCTTAACCCTAATTCTAACCCTCATGCTAACCCTAACCCTAACCCTCATCCTCACCCTAAGCCTCACACTAACCCTAACCCTAATCCTCAATCTAACCATCACCTAACACTAACTCTAACCCTAACCTAAACCTAACCCATATCCTAACCCTAAACCTAAGCCTAACACTCACCCTAATCTTAACCCTCAACCTCAGCCTAAACCTCACCATTACCTTTACCAACATCCTCACCCTAACCCTCACCCTAACCTTAACTCTAATCCTAAACCTCACCCACTCCCTAAATCTAACTCTAACCCTAACCCAAACCCTAAACCTCACCCTAACCCTAACCCTAAACCTAAACCTCACCCTCACCCTAACCCTAATTCTAAACCTCACCCTCACCTAAACCCTAACCCTCATCCTCACCCTAAACCTCACACTAACCCTAACCCTAATCCTCAATATGACCCTCAACCTAACCCTAAACCTAACCCTTACCCTAACACTAAACGTAACCCTAACCCTCACCCTTAACGAAAACCTCACCCTCAGCATAAACCTCACCTTTACCCTTACCATCATCATCACCCTAACCCTCAACCTAACCCTAAATCTCATCCTAACCCTCACCCAAACCGTAAACCTAATCATCACCCTTACCCTTATCCTCACTCTCAACCTCACCCTCAGCCTAAACCTAAGCCTAAGCCTAAGCCTAACCCTCACCCTAAACCTCACACTCACCGTCAACCTAAACCTAATCCTAAACCTAACACTATCCCTAAACCTCAACCTAACCCTCTCCCTCACCCTTACCCTAACACTAACCCTAGCCCTAAACCTCACCCTAAACCTCCCTCTAAAACTTAGTCTATCCCTAAATCTCACCCTCACCCTTACCCTAACCCTAACCCTAACCCACACACTCACCCTCAACCTCACTGTAACTCTAACCCTAAACCTAATAGTAACCCTAACGCTAACCCAAAAACTAACCCTAAACATAATCGTCACCCTCAGCCTCATTGCAAACTTAATCCTAACCATAACACTAACCATAACCCTAACCCTAACCCTAACCCTAACCCTAAACCTAACCCTAATTCTCACCCCCTCAATCACCCTCAGCCTAACCTTAAGCCTAAGACTAAGCCTAAGCCTAACCTTAAACCTAAACATAAACCTCAGCCTCAGCCACACCCTCACAGCAAACTTAACCCTAACCATAACATTAACAATAACCCTAACCCTAAACATAACCCTAATCCTTACCCCCACTGTCACCCTCAGCCAAACCCTAAGCCTAATCCTAAACCTCACCTTAACCCTAACCATAACCCTAACCCTAACCCTTACCCTAAACCTAACCCTAACCCTAAAGCTAACCATAATACTCAGCCTCACACTCACCCTATCACCAACCCGAACCCTAATCCTCACCCTAACCCTAATCCTAAACCTAACCCTATTTCTAACCCTAACCCTCACCCTAACCCTCATGCTAGCTCTCACACTAACCCTAATCCTAACCCTAAACCTCATTGTAACCCTCACCCTAACCCTAACACTCACCCTCATGCTCGGCCTGGGCTGAAGCCTAAGCCGAACCCTAATCCTCATGCGAACCCTCACCCTAACCCTAACCCTAACACTCAAACTAACCCTAACCATAACAATAATCCTCAACCTAAACCTAACCCTCATGCTGACCGTAACCCTAACCCTAACTCTCATACTAACCCTAAGCTTACACTGAACCCTAACTCTCACCCTCATGCTAACCCTAAACCTAACCCTAACCCTAACCCACACACTCACCTTCACACTCATCCTAACCCTAAGCCTAAACCTAACCCTAACCCTAACCCTTACCCTCACCCTAACCCTAACCCTAACCCTAACCCTAAGCCTCACCCTCACACTCAGCCTAACCCTAAGCCTAAACCTAACCCTAACCCTAACCCTCACACTCACCCTAAATATTACCCTAATCCTAATCCTAACCCTCACCCTCACGATAACCCTAACCTTAACACTCACCCTCAGAATCACCCTAACCCTAACTCTAAACCTAAATCTCACCCTCACCCTAATCCTAACCCTCACCCTAATCCTAAACCTCACCCTAACTCTAATACTAACCATAACTCTCACCCTAGCCCTCACCCTAATCCTAATTCTAAAACACACCCTCACCCTAAACCTAACCCTGATCTTCACCCTAACCCTAAGAATAACCCTAAGCCTCAACCTAACCCTAACCCTCACCCTCACAGTAACCCTTACCCTAACACACACCCTAACCCTAAACTTTATCCCAACACTAACTCTCGCCCTAAACCTAACCCTAACCCTAACCCTCACCCTCACCCTCACCCTCAGCCTAAGACTAAGCCTAAGCCTAACCCTAACCCTAACCTTCACACTTACCCTAACACTAAACGTAATTCTAAGCCTAACCCTAACACTCACCCTCACCCTAACCCTCTCCTTAACCCTAACCCTAACATTAACACTAATCCTAACCCAAACCCTCAACCTCACCCTAAACCTAACTCTAACAATAAACCTCACCCTGACCCGAACCCTAACCCTAACCCTAAACCTAAACCTCACCCTAACCCTAACACTAACCCTCACCCTCAACCTAGCCCTCACACTAACCATAATCCTAACCCTAAACCTCATCCTAACCCTCCCCCTATCCCTAAGCCTAACCCTCACCCTAACCCTAACTTTCTCACCCTCAACCTCACCCTCAGCCTAACCCTAAGCCTAACCATAAACCTAACCCTAACACACACACTCACCCTCAGCCTAACCCTAAGCCTAAAACTAAATCTAACTCTAACCCACACACTCACCCTCACCCTAACCCTAATCCTAACTCTAACCCTAACACTATCCCTCCCCCTAACTCTCACCCTAACCCTAAACCTAACACTAATCCTAAACCTAAACCTCAACCTAACCCTTACTCTAACCCTAAACCTCACGCACACCCTAACCCTAACTCTAACCCTAACCCAAACCCTAAACCTCACCCTAACACTAACCTTAACCCACACCCTCACAGTAACCATAAACATAAACCTTACCCTAACAATAACCCTAACTCTAATCCTAAGACTCACCATAACCCTAAAATTAACCCTAACCGTAAAGCTCACCCTAACCCTCCCCTAACCCTAACTCTAACCCTAAACCTCACCCTCATCCTAACCCTAACCCCAACACTAAACCTCACCCTAGCCCTAACCCTCACCCGCACCCTCACCCTCACTGTAACTCTAACCCTAACCCTAACATTAACCCTAACCCTAACACTAACCATCACCCTAACCCTAATCCTAACCCCCAAACTCACCCTCAGCCTTACCCTAAGCCTAAGCCTAACCCTAACCCTAACCCTATCCCTAAACTTCAACCTAACCCTTACCCTCACCCTAAACCTAACACTAAACCTAACACTAACCCTCACCCTAACCCTCCCCCTAACCCTAACTCTAACCCTAAAACTTACCTTCACCCTAACCCTAACCCTAACCCTAAACCTCACCATAAACCTCACCCTAACCCTCATCCTCACCCTCAATGTCAATCTCACTGTAACTCTAACCGAAACCCAACAATAAGACTAACACTAATCCTGACCCTAACCCTAACACTAACCATAAACCTCACCCTCAGCTTCACCCTGACTGCAAACTTAACCCTTACCATAACACTAACAATAACCCTAACCGTAACTCTAAACCTAACCCTAACCCTTACCTACTCCTCACCACCAACCTCACCCTCAGCCTAACCCTAATCCTAACCCTAAACCTAACCCTAACCCTCACTGTAACCCAAACCCTAACCGTAACCCTAACCCTAACCGAAACACTAACCCTAACCCCAAACCTAACCCAAACCCTAACCCTAACCCTAACCCTAATCCTCACCTTCACCCTCATGCTTACCCAAACAATAACCCTAACCCTCACCCTAACCCTAAGCCTAACCCTAACCCTAAGCCTAAACCTAACCCTAATCCTCACACTCACCCTCACCCTAACCCTAATCAAAAACCTAACCCTATCCCTAACCCTAACCCTCACCCAACCCCTCAACCTAACCCTAATCCTAATCCTGAACCTCATCCTAAACCTCACTCTAACCCTAAACTTAACACTCAAACTAACCCAAACCCTAAATCTAAACCTCACCCTAATCCTAAACCTAATCTGCACCCTCACCCCTACCCTCAACTTAACTCTAACCATAACAATAACCCTAACGCTAAACCTAAGCCTAACCCTCAAACTCACTGTAACTCTAACCCTAACCCTAACTCTAAACCACACCCTAACGCTAACCATAAGCCTCATCCTCACTCTAGCCCTCACCCAAACCCTAATCCTAACCCTAAACCTCATCCTAACCCTCACCCTAACCCTAAAACCCTAATCCTCACACTAACCTTAACCCTCACCCTCACCCTCATGCTCTGCCTAAGCCTAAGCCTAAGCCTAAGACTAACCCTATCCCTCACACTCACCTTCACCCTAATCATAACTGTAACACTAACCCTAACACTAACACTAGCCCTCAACCTAACGCTAAATATAACCCTAAACCTCACCCTCACTTAATCCTAACCCTCCCCCTCTCACTCCCCCTAACACAAAGCCTAACCCTAACTCCAACCCTAACCTTAACACTAACCCTAACCCAAACCCTCACCCTAACACTCACCCTAACCCTCAACCTCACCCTAGCCCACACCCTAAACCTAAGCCTAAGCCTAACCATCACCCTAATCTTCACTCTAACCCTAACCCCAACCCTCACGCTATCCCTAAACCTCACCCTCACCCTCACCGTAAACCAAACCCTAATCCTAACCTTAACCCTAACCCTCACCCTCACCCTAAACCTCACCCTAACCCTAACACTAACACTAGTCCTAACCCTAAACATAACCCTAAACATAAGCCTCACCCTCAGCCTCACCCGAACCGCAAACTTAACCCTAAACATAACACTAAAAATAAACCTAACCCTCACCCTAACAATAACCCTAACCCTAAACCTAACCCTAACTATAACCCTAACGCTAAACCTAAACCTAAACCTGACCCTAACCCTAATCCTAACCCTCACCCTAACCCTCCCCAAAACCCTAACTCTAACCCTAAACCTCATCCTCACCCTAACCATAACCCTTACCCTAAACCTCACCCAAACCTGATCTTAACCCTCACCCTCACCCTCACTGTAACTCTAACCCTAACCCTAACTATTACACTAACCCAAACACTAACCCTAACGCTGACCCTCACCCTAACCCTAAACCAAACCCTCACCTTGACCCTAACCCTAACCCTAACCCTCAACCTCACGGTAAACCTAACCCTAAACTCAGCCTAACGCTAACCCTAACGCTCATCCTCACTCTAGCCCTCACCCTAAACCTAATGCTAACCCTAAACTTCACCCTCACCTTCACGCTCGGCCTAAGCCCAAGCCTAAGCCTAAGACTAACCCTGACCCTCACAGTCACCCTCACCCTAACCCTAACCGTAACCTTAACCCTAACCCTAACCCTCACACTAACCCTCACCTGAAAGCTAACTCTAACCCTAAACCTCACCCTCACCCTAACCCTAAACCTCACCCTCACCCTCACCCTCTGCCTAACATTAAGCCTAACCCTAACCCCAACACTAACCCTAATACTAACCCTAACCCCCACCCTAACGCTCACCCTAAACCTAACCCTAACACTAACCCTCACCCTCACCATAGCCCATACCCAAAACCTAAGCCTAAGCCTAACCCTCAACCTAACTCTCACTCTAACCCTAAGCCCAAAGCTCACGCTAACCATAACCCTCACCCTCACTCAAACCGTAACTCTAATCCTAACCCTAACCCTAACCATAACACTCACCCTCACCTTAACCCTAATCCTACTCCTAACACTAACGCTAACCGTAACCCTAACCCTAACCCTCACCCTAACCCTAACTCTAACCCTAAACCTCACCCTCACCCTAACCCTAACCCTAATCCTAAACCTCACTCTAAACCTAAACCTTACCCTAACACTTATCCTCATCTTAAAACTAACACTAACCCTAGCACTAACCCTCACACTAACACTAACCATCACCCTAAACCTAAACCTCACCCTAACCCTAACCCTAACCCTCAACTTCACCCTAGTCCTCACGCTAACCCTAACCCTCATCCTCACCCTAAACCTCACACTAACCCTAACACTAATCCTCAGTCTAACCCTCACCCTCACGCTAACCCTAAACCACACCCTTACCATAAACCTCACCCTCAGCCTAAACCTCACCTTTTCTCTTACAGTCACCCTCATCCTAACCCTCACCCTAAACCACAACCCTCATCCTATCCCTTACCCTAACCGTAACCCTAACCATCACCCTAACCCTAACCCTCACCCTCAACTTTAGCCTCAGCCTAAACCTAACCCTAAGCCTAAACCTAACCCCAAACCTCACACTCACCCTAGCCCTCACCCTAACCCTAATCCTAACCGTAACCCTCATCCTAAACCTCAACCGAACCTTAACCAGTACCATCACTCTAAACCTAATCCTCATCCCCAAATGCACCCTCAGCCTAACCCTAAGCCTAAGCCTAACCCCAAGCCTAACACTCACACTCACCCTCACCCTAACCTTAATCCTAACCCTAAACATAACCCTAAACCTAAACCTAACCCTCACCCTAACGCTAACCCTAACGCTAACACTCACCCTCACCTTAGTCCTCAACCTAACCCTCACCCCAAACCTAACCCTCACCCTCAGCAAAACACGAACCCTAACCCTCACCCTAACGCTACCTCTAAACCTAAACCTCACTTTAACCCTAACCCTAACCCTCACCCTCAACCTAGCCCTCACCCTAAACCTAATTTTAACCCTAACCCTCATCCTAACCCTCACCCTAAATCTAACCCTAATCTTCAACCTAACCCTAAACCTAATTCTAACCCTCAACCTAACCCTAACCCTAACCCTCACCGTAACCTGAACCTAACCCTCTCCCTAACCCTAAACCTAAACCGAACACTAAACCTCACCCTAAGCCTTACCCTAAACCTCACCCTCACCCTAGCCCTCATCCTAACACTAATCCTAACCCTAACCCTCATGCTAACCCTCACCCTAAACCTAACCCTAACTCTAACCCTAACCCTAAATCTAAAACTCACCCTAACCTTTATCCTAATCCTCACCCTCTCCCTCACTGTAACCATAACCCAAACATTAACACTTACAATAACCCTAACCTAACCCTAACCCTCATCCTAACCATATCCTTCAACCTAAGCTTAACCCTCATCCTAACACTTACCCTCACCCTAACCCGAACCCTAAACCTCACACTCACCCTAACCCTCAACCTAACCCTAATTCTCACACTAACCCGAACCCTAATGCTAGGCTTCAGCCTGACCCTAAATGTAACTCTACCCTACACCTCACCTTCACCATAACCGTAACCCTACCCATAACTCTAAAGCTCACCCTAACACTAACCATAATCCTCACCCTCACCCTAGCCATAACCCTAAACCGAATTCTCACCCTAACCCTCATCCTAACCCTGACCCTAACACTAACCTTAACCCTCACTCTCACCCTCACCCCAACCCTAAACCTAACCCTAACCCTCAACCTAATCCTAACTGTCACCCTCACCAAAACCCCTACCCTAAACCTCACCCTAACCCTAACCCTAACCCTCACCCTAACCCTAACTCTCACCATCACCCTCACCCTCAACCTAACCCTAACCCTAACCCTAAACGTTACACTCACCCTAACCCTAAACCTCACCCAAACCCTAAATTTAATCCTAATAATAACCATAACCCAAAGCCTCAACCTCACCCTAACCCTCACCTTAACCCTAACCCTAACACTAACCCTAACCCTAACCCTCACCCTCAGCCACATCCTAACCCTAACTCTAACCCGAAACCTCACGCTCATCCTAACCCTAACCATAAACCTAAACCTCATCCTAACCCTAACCCTAAACCTCACCCTCACCCTAGCCCTCACCCTAACCCTAATCCTAATCCTAACCCTCATCCTAACCCTCCCCCTAACCCTAACCCTAACCATCACCCTAACCCTAACTCTCACCCTCAAACTCACCATCAGCCTAAGCCTAAGCCTAACCCTAAACCTAACCCTAACACACACAATCACCTTCAGCTTTACCCTTATCCTAACCCTAAACCTAACCCTAACCCTAAGCCTCGCTCTAACTCTCACCCTAACCATAACCCTAACACTAACCCTAACCCTAATCCTCAACCTAACCCTCCCCTAACCCGAACTCTAATCCTAAACCTCACCCTCACCCTAAACCTAACTCTAACCCTAACTGAAACACTAAACCTCACCCTAACCCTAAACCTAACCCTCACCCTCACCCTCACCTTAACCTTAACCCTAAACCTAACCCTAACAATAACCCTAAACATAATGCTAACCCTCACTCTAACCATAACCCTCATCCTAACCCAAACCCTCACCCTAACACTTACCCTCACACTAACACTAACCCTAACCCTAAAACTAACCCTGACACTAACCCTAACCCTAAACCTAACCCTAAACTTCCACCTAACCC
The DNA here is from genome assembly GCF_024711535.1 of Dipodomys merriami. Lineage (NCBI taxonomy): Eukaryota > Metazoa > Chordata > Mammalia > Rodentia > Heteromyidae > Dipodomys > Dipodomys merriami. Next base: position 12,776 of record NW_027202881.1, read on the forward strand.
TCACCCTTACCCTAACCTTAACACTATCCCTAACCCTAAACCTCATTGTCACCCCCCCCTTAACCCTATGTCTAACTGTAAACCTAACCCTCACTCTAATCCAAAACCCCACCCTAACCATAACCCTAATCCTCACCCGCACCCTCAACCTCACCTTAATTCTAACCCTAACCATACGAAAAACACTAACCCTAACCCTAACCATCACTCTAACCCTAATCCTCACCCCCACCCTCAGCCTCACCCTCACCTCAAACTTAACCCTAATCATAAAACTAACAATAACCCTAACCCTAACCGTAATCCTCACCCCCATACTCATCCTCAGCCTAAACCTAAGCCTAAGCCTAACCCTAACCCTAATCCTCACCCTCACCCCAGCCCTCAACCTAACCCTAACACTCATCCTCACTCTAAACCTCACCCTAACCCGAACACTAATACTCAATCTAACCCACACCCTCAGCCTCACCCTAACCCTAACACTCACCCTAACCCTAACCTTCACCATTACCGTAACTCTTGCACTCAGCCTAAACCTCATGTTTACCCTTACCGTCACCCCCACCCTAACCCTCACCCTAAATCTCATCCTCACCCTATTCCTAACCCTAACCCTAACTCTACCCCTAAACCTCACCCTCACCCTAACCCTAACTCTAACCCTAACCCTAACACTAAAACTCACCCTAACCCTAACCCTAACCCTCACCCTAACACTAAACCTCACCCTCACCCTCAGCCTCAGCCTAACCCTAAGCCTCACCATAAACATATCCCAAACACACACACTCACCCTCACCCTAACACTAATCCTAACCCTAACCCAAACCCTAAACCTCCCCTTAACTCTCACCCTAACCCAAACCTTAACACGAACATTAACCCTAACCCTCAACCTAACCCTCACCCTAACCCTAACTCTAACCGAAACCTCACCCTCACCCTAAACCTAACTCTAACACTAACCCAAAACCTAAAACTCACCCTAACCCTAACCCTAACCCTCATCCTCAACCTCACCGTAACCATAATCCTAAACCTAAACCTAAGAATAACCCTAACTCTATTCCTAACCCTCACCCTAACACTTACCGTCACCCTAACACTAACCCTAACCCTCCCTCTAACCCTCACCCTAACCCTATATCGAACCCTCAAACTCACCCTCACCCTAACCCTAACCCCAAACCCCACCCTAACCCTAAAGCTAACCCTCACCCTTTGCTCGGCCTAAGACTAACCCTAAGCCTAAGCCTAAAACTAAACCTAAACCTCACCCTAACAACAAAAATAACACTAAACCTAACTCTAATCCTAAACTTCAACCTCACCTAAACCCTAACTCTAACCCTAACCCTAAACCTAAACCTCACCCTAACCCTAACCCTCACCCTCACCGTAAACGTAACCCTAACCCTAACCCTAACAATAACCTTAACCATAACCATAACCTTCATCCTAACCATAAATTTCACCATAACAATAACCCTCACCCTAACATTTACCCTAACCCTAACACTAACCCTAACCCTAACACTAACCCTCACACTAACCCTAACCATCACACTAATCCTAAACCTCACCCTGATCCTAACCCTCACCCTCAACCTAGCCCTCAACCTAACGCTAACCCTCATCCTCACCCTAAACCTCACACTAAACCTAACACTAATCCTCAACCTAAACCTAACCCACACGCTAACCCTAACCCTCACCCTTACCCTACCCCTCACCCTCAGCCTAACCCCCACCTTTACCCTTACCGTCACCCTCAACCTAACCCTCACCGTAACCCTCACCTAACACTAATCCTCATCCTAACCCTCACCCTAATGGTAACCCCAAACATCACCCTAACCCTAACCCCCACCCTCACCCTCAGCCTCAGCCTAACACCAAGCCTAAGCCTAAACCTAACCCTAACCCTCACCCTCACCCTAACCCTAAGTCTAACCCTAACCCTAACACTAAAACTCACCCTAACCCTAACCCTAACCCTCACCCTAACCCTAAACCTCAACCTCACCCTCAGCCTCAGCCTAACCCTAAGCCTCACCATAAACATATCCCAAACACACCCACTCACCCTCACCCTAACACTAATCCTAACCCTAACCCAAACCCTAAACCTCCCCTTAACTCTCACCCTAACCCTAACCTTAACACGAACATTAACCCTAACCCTCAACCTAACCCTCACCCTAACCCTAACTCTAACCGAAACCTCACCCTCACCCTAAACCTAACTCTAACACTAACCCAAAACCTAAAACTCACCCTAACCCTAACCCTAACCCTCATCCTCACCCTCACCGTAACCATAACCCTAAACCTAAACCTAAGAATAACCCTAACTCTATTCCTAACCCTCACCCTAACACTTACCGTCACCCTAACACTAACCCTAACCCTCCCTCTAACCCTCACCCTAACCCTATATCGAACCCTCAACCTCACCCTCAACCTAACCCTAACCCCAAACCCCACCCTAACCCTAAAGCTAATCCTCACCCTTTGCTCGGCCTAAGACTAACCCTAAGCCTAAGCCTAAAACTAAACCTAAACCTCACCCTAACCCCAACAATAACACTAAACTTAACTCTAATCCTAAACTTCAACCTCACCTTAACCCTAACTCTAACCCTAACCCTAAACCTAAACCTCACCCTAACCCTAACCCTTACCCTCACCGTAAACGTAACCCTAACCCTAACCCTAACAATAACCTTAACCATAACCATAACCTTCATCCTAACCATAACTTTCACCATAACAATAACCCTCACCCTAACATTTACCCTCACCCTAACACTAACCCTAAACCTAACACTAACCCTCACACTAACCCTCACCATCACACTAGTCCTAAACCTCACCCTGATCCTAACCCTCACCCTCAACCTAGCACTCAACCTTACGCTAACCCTCATCCTCACCCTAAACCTCACACTAACCCTAACACTAATCCTCAACCTAAACCTAACCCACACGCTAACCCTAACCCTCACCCTTACCCTACCCCTCACCCTCAGCCTAACCCTCATCTTTACCCTTACCGTCACCCTCAACCTAACCCTCACCGTAACCCTCACCCTAACCCTAATCCTCATCCTAACCCTCACCCTAATGGTAACCCCAAACATCACCCTAACCCTAACCCTCACCCTCACCCTCAGCCTCAGCCTAACACCAAGCCTAAGCCTAAACCTAACGTTAACCCTCACCCTCACCTGAACACTAATCTTAACCTTAACCCTCATCCTTACCCTTAACCTAACCATAAACCTAACCAACTTTTTATACCTAGTCCTCATCCCCATACCATACCTTCAGCAAAACCCTAAGCCTAAGCCGAACCCTAACCCTAGCCATCAGACTCACCCTCACCGTAAACCTAATCCTAAACCTAACGCTAACCCTAACATTAAACCTCAACTTAACTCTCACCCTAACCCTAATACTAACACTGACCCTAACCCTAACGCTCACACTAACCCTCCCCCTAACAAGAACTCTAACCCTAAACCTCACACTCACCCTAACAATAACCCTATCCCTAAACCTCACCGTAAACCTGATCCTAACCCTCACCCTCACCCTAACTCTCACAGTAACTCTAACCATAACCCTAATCCTAACCTTCACCCTCACCCTAACCCTAACCCTCTCCCTCACCATAAACCTAACCCTAACCCTAACCCTAAACCTCACCCTAACCCTAACAATAACACTCACCGTCACCCTAGAGCTCACCCAAAACTTAATTGTAATCTTAACCCTCATCCAAACCCTAACCCTCACCCTAACCCTAACCCTAAAACTAACCCTAACCCTAAACCTCACCCTATTCCTCACCCTAACCCTAAACCTCACCCTCACTCTAACACTAACCCTAAACCTCACACTCACCCTAGCCCTCAACCTAACCCTAATGCTAACCTTAACCCTCATCCTAACATTCACCCTAACCCTAAACCTAACCCTCACCCTAACCCTAACCCCCACCCTCAACCTCACCCTTAGCCTAACCCTAAGCCTAACCCTAAACCTAACCCTAACCCACACACTCACCCTCACTCTAACCCTAAACCTAACCCTAACCCTAACCCTAACCCTCACCCTCACCTTAGCCTTCACCCTAAACCTAATCCTAATCCTAACCGAAACTCTAACCATAACCCTAACCCTAAACCTCACCCTAAACCTAACACTATCCCTCACCCTAAACCTAACACTATCCCTCACCCTCACTGTAAGGGTAACCCTAACCCTAACCCTAACAATAACGGTAACCCTAACTCTAACCCTCACCCTAAACTTAACACTCACCCTAACCCTAACCCTCACCCTAACACTTACCCTCACCCTTATCTTAACCCTCAGCCTTAGCCTAATCCTCACATTTAGGCTTACCATCACACTCACCATAACCCTAATTCTAACCCTCACCCACACCCTAACCCTCACCCTCATCTTCCCCCTAAACCTCACACTAACTCTAACCCTAATCCTTAATCTAACCCTCACCCTAATCTGAAACCTAACCCTTACTCTAACCCTAAACTTAACCCTAAACCACACCCTTATCTTAACCCTCAACCTCAGACGAAACCTCACCTTTACCCTTACCAACATCCTCACCCTAACCCTCCCCCTAAACCTAAACCTCATCCTAAAACTCACCCTAACAGTAAACCTAACCATCAGCCTAACCCTAACCCCTCACCCTCAACCTCAAGCTCAGCCGAACCCTAAGCCTAAGCCTAACCCTTACCCTAACCCTCACCCTCTCCCGAGCCCTCAACCTAACCCTAAATCCTAACCCTAAGCCTCATCCTAACCCTCACCCTAAGCCTAAACCTAACAACCACCCTAACCCTAATCCTCACACCCACACTCACCCTCAGCCTAACCCTAAGCCGAAGCCTAACCCTAACCCTAACACTGTCACTCACCCTCACCCTAACCCTAATCCAAATCCTAACCCTACCCCTAACACTTAACCTCAACCTAACCCTCACCCTAACCTGAACCCTAATATTAACCCTAACTCTAACCCACGAACTAACCCTCTCCCTAACCCTAAATCTAACCATAAACCTCACCCAAAACCTAACCCTAACCCTACCCCTAACACCAAACCTCACCCTCACCCTCCCCCTAACCCTCACCCTCACTGTAACTCTAACCCTCACCCTAGCCCTCACCCTAACCCTATTCCTAACCCTAAACCTTATCCTAACCCTCACCCTAACCCTAACTCTAACCCTCACCCTCATGCTAGGCCTAAGCCTAAGCCTAAGCCTAAGCCTAACTCTAACCGTAACCCTCACCCTAACCCTAACCCAAACACTAACCCTAACTCTAATCCTAAATCTCACTCTCACCTTAACCCTAACTCTATCCCTAACCCTAAACTTAACCTCACCCTGACCCTCACCGTGACCATAACCGATACCCTAACCCTAACAATAACCCTAACCCTAACCCTAACCCTCACAATAAACATAATCCTCACCCTAAACCTAACCCTCACCCTAACACTTACCCTCACCCTAACACCTACCCTAACACTAGATAACCCTCAAACTAACCCTAACCATCACCCCAACCTTAAACCTGACCCTAACCCTAACTCTAACCCTCATCTTCACCCTAGCCCTCAACCTAACCCTAACCCTCCTCCTCACCCTAAAACTCACCCTAACCCTAACACTAATCTTCAATCTAACCCTCACCCTCACCCTACCCCTACCCCTAACACTCACCCTAACCCTAACCCTCACCATTACCATAACTCTCACCCTCAGCCTAAACCTCACGTTTACCCTTACCATCACCCCCACCCTAACCCTCACCATAACCATAACCCTCTCCCTAACCCTCACCCTAACCATAACCCTAACCCTCACCCTAACCCTAACTCTACCCCTAAACCTAACCCTCAACCTAATCCTAACTCTAACCCTAACCCTAACACTAAACCTCACCCTAACCCTAACCCTCACCCTAACCCTAAACCTTAACCGTAACCCTAATCCTAAACCTAACCATAAACCTATCCCTAACACACACACTCACCCTCACCTTAACACTAATCCTAACCCTAACCCTAATCCTAACCCTCTTTTTAACTCTCACTCTAACCCTATCCTTGACACAAACACTAACCCTAACCCTCAACCTCACCTTCACTCTAACCCTAACCCTAAACCCCACCCTAACCCTAACCCTAACCCACACCCCCATGCTTAGCCTAAACCTAAGCCTAAAACTAACCCTAAACCTTACCCTAACCCCAACAATAACACTAAACCTAACTCTAACCCTAAACCTCACCTCAACCCTAACCGTAACTGTAACCCTAACCCTCCAGGTAAACCTCACCCTAACCCTAACCCTTCACCTCACCCTCACCCTCAATGTAACCGTAAGCCTAACCTTAACCCTAACAATAACCCTATCCCTAACCCTAACCCTCATCCTAACCATAACCTTCACCCTAACATTAACCCTCACCCTAACACTTACCCTCACCCTAACACTAACCCTAACCCTAACACTAACCCTCACACTAACCCTAACCATCACCCTAACCCTAAACCTCACCCTAACCCTAACCCTATTCCTCACCCTAAATCTCAAACTAACCCTAACCCTAATCCTCAATTTAACCCTCATCCTCACCCTAACCCTAACCCTCACCTTCAGCCTAACCCTCACCTTTACACTTACCGTCACCCTCACCCTATACCTCTCTCTAACCCTAACCCTCACCCTCACCCTCAGCCTCAGCCTAACCATAAGCCTAAGCCTAAACCTAACCTTAACCCTCACCCTCACCCTAGCCCTCACCAGAACCCTAATTCGAACCCTAAACCTCATCCTAACCTTAACCTAAACATAAATCTAACCAACATTCTAAACCTAATCCTCATCCCCCACCCATACTCTCAGCCTAATCCTAAGCCTAAGCTGAACCCTAACCCTCACACTCACCCTCATCATAAACCTAATCCTAAAGGTAACCCTAACCCTAACATTAAACCTCAACCCAACCTTCACCCTAACCCTCACCCTAACCCTACCTCTAACCCTAAACCTCACCCTCACACTAACCATAACCCTAAACCTAAACCTCACCCTAAACCTGATCCTAACCCTCAGCCTCCCCCTCACCCTCACTGTAACTCTAACCCTAACCCTAATCCTAACCCTCACCCTCACCCTAAACCTAAACCTAACCCTCACCCTAACCCTAACCTTCACCCTCACCGTAACCCTAACCCTAACCCTAACCCTAAACCTCACCCTAACCCTAAAAATAACATTCACCCTCACCGTAGCCCTCACACTAAACCTAATTGTAACCCTAACCCTCACCCTCATCCTAACCCTAACCCTAAAACTAACCCTAAATCCAACCCTAAACCTCACCCTAACCCTAACCCTAACACTAATCCTAACCGTAAACCTAAACCCTATCCCTCACCTTAACCCTAACTTTAACCCTAAACCTCACCCTCACCCTAAACCTAAACCTAACTGTAACTCTAACCCTCACCCTCAACCTAACACTCAACTTAACCCTAACCCTCATCCTTACCCTAAACCTCACCCTCACCCTAGCCCTCAACCTAGCCCTCACCCTAACCCTAATTCTAACCCTAACCCTCATACTAACCCTTAACCTAACCAGAACCCTAACCATCATTCTAAACCTAATCCTCATCCCCACCCATACACTCAGCCTAACCCTAAGCCTAAACGAACCCTAACCCTAACCCTCACACTCACCCTCACCGTAAACCTGATCCTAAAACTAACCCTATCCATAATTTTAAACCTCAACTTAACCCTCAACCTAACCCCAAGCCTAACACTAACCCTAACCCTAACCCTCACCCTAACCCTCCCCCAAAGCCTAAAACTTACCCTAAACCTCATCTTCACCCTAACCATAACCCTATCCCTAAACCTCACCCTAACTCTTATCCTAATCCTCACCTTCACCCTCACCCTCACTGTAACTCTAACCCTAACCCTAACTATTACACTAACCCAAACACTAACCCTGACCCTCACCCTAACACTAACCCTAACCCAAACCCTCACCTTAACCCTAACCGTAACCCTAACCCTCACCCTCACCGTAACCCTAACCCTAAACCTCATCCTAATGCTAACCTTAACCCTCATCCTCACTCTAGCCCTCACCCTAAACCTACTGCTAACCCTAAACCTCACCCTCACCTTCACGCTCGGCCTAAGCATAAGCCTAAGACTAAGACTAACACTGACCCTCACACTCACCCTCACCCTAACCCTAAACGGAAGCCTAACCTTAACCCTAACCATCACACGAACACTAACTCTAACCCTAAACCTCACCCTCACCCTAACCCTAAACCTCACCCTGACCCTCAACCTCTGCCTAACATTAAGCCTAACCCTAACCCCAACCCTAACCCTAATACTAACCCTAACCCGTAGCCTAATGCTCACCCTAACCCTAACCCTAACCATCACCCTCACCATAGCCTATACCAAAACCCTAAGCCAAAGCTAACCCACACCCTAACCCTCACTCTAACACTAACCCCAACGCTCACCCTAACCATGACCTCACCCTCACCCTAACCCTAAATCTAATCCTATCCCTAACCCTAACCCTAACACTCACCCTCAACTTAACCCTAATTCTAATCCTAACCCTAACTCGCAACCTCACCTCCACACTAAATTCCACCCTAACCCTCACCCTCAAACTAATCCTAACCCTAACCCTAATCCTAAACCTCACCCTAAACCTAAACCTTACCTTAACACTTACCCTCAGCTTAAAACTAACACCAACCCTAACCCTAACCCTCACACTAACGCTAACCATCACCCTAAACCTAAACCACACCCTAACCCTAACCCTAACCCTCAACTTCACCCTTGCCCTAACCCTCACCCTAACTCTCATCCTCACCCTAAACCTCACACTAACCCTAACACTAATCCTCAATCTAACCCTCACCATCACCCTAACCCGAAACCTCACCCTTACCATAACCCTCACCCTCAGCCTAACCTCACCTTTTCTCTTACAGTCACCCTCATCCTAAACCTCACCCTAAACAATAACCCTCATCCTATCCCTCACCCTAACCTTAACCCTAAACATCAACCTAAACCTAACCTTCACTTTCAAATTCAGCCTCAGCCTCAGCCTAACCCTAAGCCTAAACCTAACCCCGAAACTAACACTCACCCTAGCCCTCGCCCTAACACTAATCCTAACCCTAACCCTCATCCTAACCCTCAACCTAACCTTAACCAGAACCATCACTCATCCCTACACTCACCCTCAGCCTAACCGTAAGCCTAAGCCTAACCCTCAACCTAACCCTCACACTCAGCCTCACCTTAACCTTAATCCTAACCCTAAACCTAACCCTAAACCTAAACTTAACCCTCACCCTAACGCTAACCCTAACCCTAACCCTCACCCTCACCTTAGTCCTCACCCTAACCCTCACCCAAAACCTAACCCTCACCCTCACCGAAACATGAACCCTAACCCTCACCCTAACCCTACCCCTAACCCAAAACCTAATACTAACCTAATACTAACCTAAACCTAACCCTCACCCTCACCGAAACATGAACCCTAACCTTCACCCTAACCTTACCCCTAACCTTAACCCTAATACTAACCCTCATCCTCCCCCTAGACCTCACCCTAACCCTAATTGTAACCCTAACCCTCATCCTAACCCTCACCCTAACCGTAACCCTAACCCTCAACCTAACCCTAAACCTAATTCTAACCCTCAACCTAACCCTAACTCTAACCCTCACCATAACCTAACCATAACCCTCACCCTAACCCTAAACCTAACCCAAACCCTAAACCTCACCCTAAATATAAACCTAACCCTCACCCTCACCCTATCCCTCATCCTAAACCTAATCCTAACCCTAACCCTCATGCTAACCCTCACCCTAACCCTAACACTCACACTAAACCTAGCCCTAATCCTAACCCTCAACATAACCCTAACCCTCACCCTCACCATAACCCTAACGCTAACACTCACCCTATCCCTAAACTTAATTCTAACTCTAAACCTCACCTAACCCTAACACTAAACCTCACCGTCATGCTAGACCTCATCCTAACTCTAATCCTAACCCTAACCCTAACCCTAAACCTCACACTCACCCTCACCTTAACACTAGTCCCAATCCTAACCTTAACCCTAGCCTCACTCTCACCCTAAACCTCACCCTAACCCTAACCCTAACACTAACCCTAACCCTAAACATAACCCTAACCCTCACCCTCAACCTAGCCCTCAACCTAACCCTAACCCTCATCCTCACCCTAAACATCACACTAACATCAACACTAATCCTCAATCTAACACTAATCCTTCAACCTCACCCTAACCCTAAGCCTCACCCTGACCGTAACCCTCACCCTCAGCCTAACCCTCAACTTTACCCTTACCGTCACCCTCGCACTAACCCTCACCATAATCTTAATCCTCATTCTAACCCTCACCCTAAAGGTAACCCCAACCATCACCCTAAACCTAACCATCACCCTCACCCTCAGCCTCAGCCTAATCCTAAGCATAAGCCTAACCCTAACCCTAACCCTCACCCTCACCCTAGCCCTCATCCTAACCCTAATTCTAACCCTAACCCTCATCCTATGGCTTAACCTAACCAGAAACCTAACCATCATTCTAAATCTAATCCTCATCCCCACCCATACACTCAGCCTAACCCTTAGCCTAAACGAACCCTAACCCTAAACGTCACAGATATCCTCACCGTAAACCTAATCCTAAACCTAACCTTAACCCTAATATTAATCTTCAAACGAACCCTCACCCTAACCCCAAGCCTAACACTAACCCTAATCCTAACCTCCCCGAAACCCTAACTCTAACCCTAAACCTCACCCTCACCCTACCATAACCCTTACCCTAAACTTAACCCAAACCTGATCATAACCCTCACCCTCAACCTCACTGTAACTCTAACCCTAACCCTAAATATTACACTTACCCTAACCCTAACCCTGACCCTCACCCTAACCCTAACCCTAACCCAAACCCTCACCATAACCCTAACCCTAACCCTAACCCTCACTGTAACCCTAACCCTAAACCTCACCCAAACGCTAATCCTAACTCTCATACTCACTCTAGCCTTCACCATAACACTAATTCTAACCCTAAACCTCACCCTCACCTTCAAGATCGGCCTAAGCCTAAGCCTAAGCCTAAGACTAACCCTGACCTTCACAATCACCCTCAAACTAACCCTAACCCTAACCCTATCCCTAACCATAACTCTCACACTAACCCTCACCTGAACGCTAACTCTAACCCTAAACCTCACCCTCACCCTAACCCTAAACCTCACCCTCACGCTCACACTCTACCTAACATTAAGACTAAACCTAACCCCAACCCAAACCCTAATACTAACCCTAACCCCCAGCCTAACGCTCACCCTAACCCTAACCCTAACCCACACCCACAACATAGCCCTTACCAAACATTAAGCCTAAGCCTAACCCTCACCATAACCCTCACTCTAACCCTAACCCCAACACTCACCCTAACCATAACCCTCATCCTCACCCTCACTCTAACTCTAATCCTAACCCTAACCCTAACCATAACACTCACCTCACCTTAACCCTAATCCTAATCTTAACCGTAACTCCAATCCTCACCCCACCCTAAATCTCACCCTAACCCTAACTCTAACCCTAACCCTAACCCTCACCCTAACCCTAACTCTAACCCTTAACATCACCCTCACCCTAACCCTAACCCTAACCCTAATCGTAAACCTCACCCTAAACCTAAACCTTACCATAACACTTAATCTCACCTTAAAACAAACATTAAACCTAAAAATAACCCGCACACCAACGCTAACCATCACCCTAAACCTAAACCTCACCCTAACCCTGAGCTTAACTCTCAACTTCACCCTAGCCCTAACCCTAACCCTAACCCGAACCCTAAACCTCACACTCACCCTAACTGTTACCCTAATCCTAATCCTAACCCTAAGCTTAACCCTCACCCTCACCCTAAGCCAAACCCTATCCCTAATTCTAACACTAACCCTAAACCTAACGCTAGCCCTCAGCCTCACCCTAACCCTAACTCTAACCCTAAACCTCACTCTCAACATTACCGTAACCCTAACCATAACTCTAAATCTCACCCTAACAATAAACATAAACCTCACCCTCACCCTAGCTCTCACCCTAACCCGAATCCTCACCATAACCCTCATCCTAACCCTCACCCTAACACTCACCCTAACCCTCACTCTCACCCTCACCGTAACCCTAAACCTAACCCTAACCCTCACCCTAACCCTAACTGTTACCCTCACCATAACCCTTACTCTAACCATCACCCTAACCCTAAACTTATCCGGAACCCAAACTCTCACCGTAAGCCTAACCCTAACCCTCACCCTAACCCTCACCCTCACCCTCACCCTCAGCCTAACCATAAGCCTAACCCTAACACTAACCCTAAACGTTACCCTCACCCTAACCCTAAACCTAACACTAAACCTCATCCTAACCCTAAACTTAAACCTAATACTAACCCTAACCCTAAACCTCAACCTCACCCTAACCCTCACCTTAACCCTAACCCTAACACTAACCCTAACCCTAACCCTCCCCCTCAGCCTCATCCTAATCATAACTCTAACCCTAAACCTCACCCTCATCCTAACCCTAACCCTAACCCTAAACCTCATCCTAAACCTAACACTAAACCTCACCCTCAACCTAGCCCTCACCCTAACCCTAATCCTAATCCTAACCCTCATTCTAACCCTCCCCCTAACCCTAACCCTAACCCTCACCCTAACCCTATCCCTCACCCTAAACCTCACCCTCAGCCTAACTGTAAGCCTAACCCTAAACCTAACCCTAACACACAAACAATCACCTTCAGGTTTACCCTACTCCTAACCCTAAACCTAACCCTAAACCTAAGCCTCCCCCTAACTATCACCCTAACCCTAAGCCTAATCCTAACCCTAACCCTAACCCTAAACATAACCCTAACCCTAACCCTAAATGTAACCCTAATCCTCAGCCTCACCCTCACCCTAACCCAAACGCTAACCCTAAACCAAACCCTCACCCTCAACCTAACCCTAAGCCTAACCCTAAGCCTAACCCTAACAATCACCTTAACCCTAACCCTAACATTAAACCTAAGCCTAACCCTAACCCTAACCCTCACCCTAAACCTTACCGTAATACTAATCCTAAACCTAAGCCTAACCCTCACACTCACCCTAACCCTTACACTAACCCTAAATCTAACACTATCCCTAACCCTAACCCTCACAATCAGCTTCACCCTAACCCTAAAACGAACCCTCACCCTCACCCTCACCCTAAACCTAACCATAAACCTAACCCTAAACCTCAACACAACCCCAACCCAAAACCTCACCCTCACCCTAGCCCTCAACCTAAACCTAATCCTAACCCTAACCCTAACCCTAACCCTAACCTAACCTAACCTTAACCCTCACCCTCACATAACCCGTACCCTAACCCTCACCCTAACCCTAAATTTAACCCAAACCCTAACTCTCACCCTAACCCTAAACCTTACCCTTACGCTAACCCTAACCCTCACCCTCAACCTCAAACTCAGCCTAACCCTAAGCCTAACCCTAAAACAAACCCTAACACACACACTCACCGTCACCCTAACCCTAATCCTAACCCTATCCCTAACCCTAACCCTCCCCCAAAATCTCACCCTAAACCTAAAAATAACAATAATCCTAACCCAAACCCTCAACCTAAACCTCACCCTTACCATAACTCTAACCCAAAACCTCACACTCACCCTAAACCTAACGCTAACACTAACCCAAACCCTAACCCTCACCCTAACCCTAACACTAACCAACACCCTAAATCTAATCCTCACCCCCACCCTCACCCTCAGCCTAACCTTAAACCTAAGCCTAACCCTAGCCCTAACCCTAACACTCACCCTCACCCTAGCCCTAATCCTAACCCTAACCCTAACCCTTACCCACGAACAAACCTTCCCCCTAACTCTAAATCTAATCCTAAACCTCACATTGAACCTAACCCTAATCCTAAAACTAACCCTAATCCTCACCCTGACCCTAACCATAACCTTCACCCTCATCCTTACCCTCAGAGTAATTCTAACCATAACCCTAACAATAACACTAATCCTAACCCTAAACCTAACCCTAACCCTAACCCTAATCCTAACACTCACCCTCACACTAACCCTAATCCTAACCCTAACCCCCACCCAAACCCTAACCCTCACCCTCACCGTAGCACTAACCCTCATCCAAACCCTCACCCTTACCCTAAACCTAACCCTCAATCTCACCCTAAAACTAACCCTAACATTCACCCTCACCCTAACCCTAATCCTAAACCTAATCCTCATCGTAACCCTCACCCTAACTCTAACCCTAACCCTAACCCTAAACCTAAACCTAACTCTAACCCTCAACCTAACCCTAACCTTCACGCTCACATTAACCCTAACCCTAACCCTCACGCTAACCCTAAACTTAACCCGAACCATAACTCTCACCCTAAACCGAACCCTAACACTCACTCTAACCCTAAACCTCACTCTCACCCTCAGCATAACCCTAAGCCTAACCATAACCCTAATCCTCACATTCACCCTAAAACTTACCCTAATCCTAATCCTAACCCGAAGCCTAACAGTCAAACTCACCCTAACCATCAACCTAACCCTAACTCTAACACTAACCCTAACCATAACCCTCACAATCAGCCTCACCCTAACCTTAACTCTAACCCTAAACCTCACCCTCACCCTAAAACTAACCCTAACTCTAAGCTAAACCTCACCCTAACCCTAACCCTAAATATCACCCTCACTCTAGCCCTCACCCTAATACTAATCCTAACCATAACACTCACCCTAACAGTAAACCTAACCCTAAACCTGACCCTAATCGTAAACCTTACCCTAACGCTCACCCTAACCCTAAATTTAACCCGAACTCTAACTCTCAACCTAACCCTAAACCTAACACTCAACCTAACCCTAACCCTCACCCTCACCCTCACCCTCAGGCTAAGGCTAAGCCTATCCCTAACTGTACCCCTAACCCATACACTCAGCCGCAACTTAACCCAAAACATAATCCTAAACCTAACACTAACCCTCACCCTCACCCTAACCATAACCTTAACCCTAACCCTAACCCTAAACTTAACCCTAGCGCTCACCCACAGCCTCATCCTAACCCTAACTCTAACAATAAATCTTACCCTCACCCTAACCTCAACCCTAACCCTAACCCTAAACCTCACCCTAACCCTAACACTAAAACTCAACCTCACCCTAGACCTCACCCTAACCCTAATTCTAACCCTAACCCTAATCTTAACCCTCCCACTAACCCTAAACTTAACCCTCACCCTAACCCTAACCCTCACCCTCAACCTCACCCTCAGCCTAAACCTAAGCCTAACCCTAAACCTAACCCTAACACACACACTCACCCTCACCCTAACCCTAATACTAACCCTATCCATAGTCCTAACGCTCCCCCTAAATCTCACTGTAACCCTAACCCTAACACTATCCATAACCCTAACCCTCAACCTAACTCTCACTCTAACCCTAACTCTAACCCTAAACCTCACCCTCAGTCTAAACCTAACACTAACCCTAAACCAAACACTAAACCTCACCCTAACCCTCACCCTCACCCTCATGATAACCAAAACCCTAAACCTAACCCTAACAATAATCCTAACCCTAATCCTAACCCACACCCTAACCAAATCCATCACCCTAACCCAAACCCTAACCCTAACACATACACTCTCCCTAACACTAACACTAACCCTAACACTAACACTCACACTAAGGCTAACCCTAACCCTAAACCTAAACCTCAACCTAAACCTAACCCTCACCCTAACTCTAACACTAACACTAAACCTCACCCTAACCCTCCCTCTAACGCTAAATTTAACACTAAACCTCAACCTCACCCTCACACTAACCCTAACCCTAAACCTCAACATAACCATAAACCTCACCCTAAACCTAACCCTCAACATAACACTTCCCCTCACTCTAACACTAACCCTAAACCTAACACTCACCCTCACAATAACTCTAACCCTCACCCTAACACTAACCCTCACCCTAACCCTAACTCTCACCCTAAACCTCACCCTCACCCTAGCCCTCACCCTAACCCTAACCCTAACCCTCATCCTAACCCTCCCCCTAACCTTAAACTTAACCCTCACTGTAACCCTAACCCTCACCCTCAACCTCACCCTCAGCATAAACCTAAGCCTAACCCTAAACCTAACCCTAACACACACACTCACCCTCACCCTAACCCTAATACTAACCCTATCCTTAACCCTGACACTCCCCCTAAATCTCACCGTAACCCTAACCCTAACACTATCCCTAACCCTAACCCTCAACCTAACCCTCACTCTAACCCTAACTCTAACCCTAAACCTCACCATCAGCCTAAAACTAACACTAACCCTAACCCAAACATTAACCTCACCCTAACCCTAAACCTCACCCTCACCCTCATGATAACCAAAATCCTTAACCTAACCCTAACAATAATCCTAACTCTAATTCTAACCCTCACCCTCACCCTAAAGTTAAACCTAAACCTAACCGTAACCCTAAACCTCACCCTCACCCTAGCCCTCACCCTAAACCTAAACCTAACCCTAATCATCATCCTAACCCTCACCCTAGCACTAATCCTAAACCTCACCCTCACACTCACCCTAAACCTAATCCTAACCCTAAACCTCAACCTAACCCTAACCGTCACCCTCACATAACCCTTACACTAAGCCTCAACCTAACCCTAAACTTAACCCAAACACTAACTCTCACCCTAAACCTTACCCTAACCCTCACCCTAACCCTAACCCTCACCCTCAGCTTCACCCTGAACCTAAGCCTAACCCTAACCCTAAAACTAACACTAACCCTCACACTAATCCTAACCCTAACCCTAAACCTCACCATAACCCTAATCCTAACCCTAACCCTAACCCTAAACCTAATCCTAACCCTAAAGCTAACCCGAATCCTCAGCCTCACACTCACCCTAACCCAATCACTAACCCTAAACCTCACCTTCACCCTAACCCTAACCCTAACCCTAAAGCCCACTCTAACCCTAACCCTAATCCTCACCCGAACCCACAACCTCACCATAACTCTAACCCTGACCCTAACAATAACACTAACCCTAACCCTAACCATCACCCGAACCCTAACCCTCAACTCCACCCTCATCCTCAGCCTAACCCTAAGCCTAACCGTAAACCTCAGAATAACCATTACTGAAACCCTAACCATAATCCTAACCCTAACCCTAACCATAACCATAACCCTAAACCTAACCCTCATCCTCAGCTTCACCCTCACCCTAACACAAACCCTAACCCTAACTCTCACCCTAAACCTAAGCCTAATCCTAACCGTAATCCTAACCATAATCATAACCCTCAAACTAACCCTAATCCTCAGCTTCACCCTCACCCTAACCCAAAACCAAACGCGAATCCTCACGGTAACCCTAAGCCTAACCCAAACCCTAACCCTAACCTTCACACTCACTCTACCCTAACCCTAATCCTAAACCTAACAGTATCCCTAAACCTAAACCTCAACGTAACCCTCACCCTAGCCCTGACCCTAACCCTAATCCTAACCCTAACCCTCACCCTATCCCTAACTCTAACCCTAAACCTCAACCTCAACCTAACCCTAACTCTAACCCTAACCCTAACACTAAACCTCACCCTAACACTAACCCTAACCCTCACCATAACCCTAAACCTCATCCTCATCCTCACCGTCAGCCTAACCCTAAGCCTAAACATAAACCTATCCCTAACACACACTCACCCTCACTCTAACACTATACCTAACCCCAAACCTAACCCTCCCCCTAACTCTCACCCTAGCCCTAACCTTAACACGAACACTAACCCTAAACCTCAACCTAACCCTCACCCTAACCCCAACTGTAAACCTAAGCCAAACCCTAAACCTCACCCTTACCCTAACCCTAACCCTCATCCTCACCCTCACCTTAACCGTAAAAATAAACCTAACCCTAACAATAACCCTAACCCTATTCCTAAAACTTACCCTAACCATAACCCTCACACTAACCCAAACCATCACCCTAAAAGTTACTCTCACCCTAACACTAACCCTAATCCTAACACTAACCCTCACACCAACCCAAAACCTAACCCTAACCCTAAACCTCAGCTTAACCCTATCCCTCACCCTCAACCTAGCCGTCAACCTAACCCTAACCCTCATCCTCACCATAAACCTCACATTAAACCTAACACTAATCCTCAATCTAACCCTCACCCTCACCCTAACCCTAACACTAACCCTAACCCTCACACTCACCTTAGCCCATAACCAAACCCTAAGCCTAAGCCTAACCCTCACCCTAACCCTCACACTAACCCTAACCCAAACACTCATCTTAACTATAACCCTCACCCTTACCCTCACCCTAACTCTAATCGTAAAACTAACCCTAACCCTCCCCTTAATTCTCACCCTAAACCTAACCTTAACACGAACACGAAACCTAACCCTCAACATAACCCTCACCCTAAACCTAACTCTACTCTAAACCTCACCCTCACCCTAAACATAACTCTAATACTAATCCAAACCCTAAAACTCACCGTAACCCTAACCCTAACCCTCAACGTAACCTTCACCCTAACCCTTACCCTAACCTTAAACCTCACCCTCACCCTAACCCTAAACCTCACTCTTAAATTCACCCTTACCCTAACCCTAAGCCTAACCCTAAAACTAACCCTAACCCACACACTCACCCTCAACCTAACCCTAACCCAAACCTTCAACCTGACCCTAACCCTCACCCTCAACCTCATCCTTAGCCTAACCCGATGCCTAACCCTAAACCTAACCCTAACCCACACACTCACCCTCACCATAACCCTAATCCTAACCCTAAACCTAACCCTAACCCTAAACCTCAACCTCACCCTACACTTCACCCTAACACTAATTCTAACCCTAACCCAAGCTCTAACCATAACCCTAAACCTCACCCTAAACTTAAACCTAACCCTCACCATCACTGTAAGGGTAATCCTAACCCTAACAATAACTGTAATCCTTACCCTAACCGTAAACCTAACCCTAAAACTTACCCTTATCTTAACCCTCAGCCTCATACTAATCTTCACCTTTACACTTACCATCACCCTAACGCTAACCCTCACCCTAACCCTAACCCTCATCCTAACCCTCACCCTAACCGTAACCCTAACCATCACCCTAACCATATCCCTCACCCTCAACCTCACCCTCAGACTAACCCTAAGCCTAAGCCTAAACCTACCCCTAACCCTAAATCTCACCTTAGCCCTCACCCTAACCATAATCCTAACCCTAACCCTCACCCAAACCCTAACCCTAACCCTACCCATAAACCCCTCCCTAACCCTAACGCTAACCCTCACCCGCACACTCACCCTCACCGTAACTCTAACCCTAACCCTATCAATAACACTAACCCTAACCTGAACCATCACCCTAACTCTAACCCTCACCCTCACCTTCATGCTCGGACTAAGCCTAAACCTAAGCCTAAGCCTAACCATAACCATATCCCTCACCCTAACCCTACCATAACACAAACCCTAACTCTAATTCTAAACCTCACTCTCACCCTAACACTAATTCTAACCCTAACACTAAATCTAACCTTCATCCAAACTCTAACCCTAACACTCACCCTCACCCTCAGCCTAAACCTAAGCCTAACATTAACCATAACTTTAACCCTAACCCTAACCCTCAAACTCACCCTCACCCTAAACCTAACTCTACCCCTAAACCTCACCATCACATTAACCCTAAACCTAACACTAAACCTCACCCTAAACCTAACCCTCACACTCACCCTCACTCTCAGCCTGAACCTAAGGCTAACCCTAACCCTAACCCTAACACTCACACTCACCCTAACCCTAATCCTAAACCTAACCCTAGCCCTAACCCTCATCCTCACCCTAACCCTCAGGCTAACCCTAACACTAAAACTAAAACTAACCCTCACACTCAGCCTTACCCTAACCATAATTAGAACACTAAACCTCACCCATACCCTAACCCAAACACTAAACCTAACACTAACCCTAACCCTAACCCACCCAAAATCTCACCCTAACCCTAACACTAACCCTAACCCTAAAACTCAACCTAACCATGACCCTACCCCTAACTCTATCCCTAAACCTCGCCCTCACCCTAACCCTCACTCTAACCCTAACCCAAACACTAAACCTCACCCTAACTCTAACCCTAAACCTCACACTCATCCTCACAGTAACCGTAAGCCTAAACCTAAACCTAACAATAACCCTAAAGCTAATGCTAACCCTCACCCTAACCAGAACCCTCACCCTAACCCAAAACCTCACCCTAACACTTACCCTCACCCTAACCCTAACCCTAACCCTAACACAAACCCTCACACTAACCCTAAGCCTAAACCTAACCCTCACCCTCTCCCTAACCCTAACACTAACCCTATTTCTAACCCTTAACCTAACCCTCCCCCTAACCCTATATCTAACCCTAAACCTCACACTAATCCTAACCCTAAGCCTAAGCCTAAACCTAACTCTAAATGTAACCCTAATCCTCAGCCTCACCCTCACCCTATCCCAAACCCTAACCCTAACCAACACCCTCACCTTCAGCCTAACCCTAAGCCTAACCTTAAACCTAACCCTAACCATCACCTTAACCATATCCCTAACCCTAACCCTGAACCAAACCCTAATCCTCATCCTCCCTCTCACCCTAACCCAAACCCTAACCCTCACCCTAAACCTAAGCCTAACCCTAACCCTAACCCTCACATTAACCCTCAGCCTAGCCCTCACGCTAACCCTAATCCTAACCCTAAACCTTATCCTGACCCTCAACCTAACCCTCACCCTCACTCTAACCATAACACTAACCCTATTCCTAACCGTTAACCTAACCCTCCCCATAACCCTATATCTAACCCTAAACCTCACGCTAACCCTACCCCTATGCATAAGCCTAACCCTAACGCTAACCCTCACCCTAACCCTAACCCTAAACCTCACTCTCACCCTCAGCCTCACCCTAACCCTAACTCTAAACCGAAATCTCCCCCTGAACCTAACCCTAACCTTCACGCTCACCGAAAACGTAACCCTAACCCTAACCCTAACAATAAACATAACCCTAACCCTCAATCTAACCATAACCCACACCTTAACCCTAACCCTCACCCTAACACTTACCCTCACCCTAACACTAACCCTCACACTAACCATAACCCTCACCCTAAACCTAAACCTCACCCTAACCCTAACCCTCACCCTCACCCTAGCCCTCACCCTAACCCTGATTCTAATCCTCACCCTCACCCTAACCCTAACCCTCATCCTCACACTAAGCCTCACCCTAACCCTAACTCTAATCCTCAATCTAACCCTCACCTTAACCCTAACCCTAACCCTTACCATAACCCTACACTTAACCCTAACTCACACCCTTAACTTAAACCTCATCCTCAGCCTAAACCTCACGTATAACCTTACAATCATCCTCAACCTAACCCTCCCACTAACGCTAAAACTCATCCTAACCCTCAACCTAACTGGAAACCTAAACATAACCCTAACCCTAACCCTCACCCTCAACCTCAAGCTCAGCCTAAACCTAAGCCTAAGCCTAAACCTTACCTTAAACCTCACCCTCTCCCTAGCCCTCACCCTAACCCTAATCCTAACCCTAACCCTCATCCTAACCCTCACCCTAACCCTAAACCTAACCATTACCCTAACTCTAATCCTCACGCCCACACTCACCCTCAGCCTAACCCTAAGCCGAAGCCTAACCCTAACACTCACACTCACCCTCACCCTAACCCTAATCCTAAACCTAAAACTACCCCTAATGCTTAACCTCAACCTAATCCTCACCCTAACCTTAACCCTAACACTAACTCTAAACCTAAACCAAAAACTAAGCCTCTCCCTAACCCTAAATCTAACCATAAACCTCACCCTCACCCTAACCCTAAGCCTACCCCTAACCCTAAACCTCACCCTAACCCTAACCCTCTCCCTCACCCTCACCCTCACTTTAACTCTAACTCTAAGCCTAACAATTCACTAATCCTAAACCTCAACCTAACCCTAAGCCTAATCCTAACACACACCCTCACCAAAACCCTAATCCTAACCATAAACCTAACCATCACCCTCAACATAACCTTAACCCTCATCAAAACCCTCACCCTAATCCTAACCCTAACCCTAAACCTCACCCTAGCACTAACCCTAACCCTCAGCCTCAACCTAGTCTTCACCGGAACACTAATCTTAACCCTAAGTCTCCTCCTATCCATAAACTTAACACTAACCCACACCATAACCCTAAACCTAATCCTAACCCTCAAGCTAAACCTAACCCTCACACTCACCGTAACCCTAAACCTAACCCTCAGCCAAACCCTAAACTTAACCCGAACCCTAACTCTCACCCTCACCCTAACCCAAACCCTCACCCTAACCCTCACCCTCACCCTCAACCTCATCCTCAGCCTAACCCTAAGCCTAAACCTAACCCTAACCCTCACATTTGTCCTAACCCTTACCCTAATCCTAATCCTAACCCTAAGCCTAACCCTAACCCTCACCCTAATCCTCACCCTAACCCTAACTCTAACACTAAACCTAACCATAACCCTCACAATCAGCCTCAACCTTACCCTAAATCTAACCCTAAACCTCACCCTCACCCTAAACCTAACCATAACCCTAATCCTAAAACTCACAACAACCCTAACCCTAAACCTCACCCTCTACCTAGCCCTCACACTAACCCTAATCCTAACCCTAACCCTCATCCTAACCCTCACCCTAACACTAACCCTAACCCTCACCCTCACCATCACCCTACCCTAACCCTAAACCTAACGCTCAATCTAACTCTAACCCTCACCCTCACCGTAAACTTTAACCTAACCCTCACCCTAACCCTAAATTTAACCCGAACCCTAACTCTCAACCTAACCCTAAACCTAACCCTCACCCTAACCCGAACCCTCACCCTAACGCTCACCTTCAGCATAAGCCTAAGACTAATCCAAACCCTAACCCTCACACTCACCCTAAGCTTAACCCTAAACCTAATCTTAAACCTAAGCTTAACCCTCACCCACACACTAACCCACACCCTATCCCTAACTCTAAGACTAACCCTAAGCCCAACGCTCAAAATCACCCTCAACCTAACCATAACTCTAACCCTAAACCTCACCCTCACCCTAACGTTAACCCTAAACCTAATCTTAACCCTAAACCTCACCCTCAACCTCAACCTCAGCCTAACCCTAAGCCTAACCCTAAACCTAACCCTAACACAAACACTCACCCTCACCCTAACTCTAATCCTATCCCTATCCCTAAACCTAACCCTCCCCCAAACTCTCAACCTAACCATAATCCTAAACCTAACCCTAACCCTTAACCTCAACTGAACCCTCACCCTAACCTTAACCGTAACACTAACCCTAACCCTTCCAGGAACTAACCCTCCCCCTAACCCTAAATCTAAACCTAAGCCTCACCCTCACCCTAACCATAATCCTAACCCTAACCCTAATCCTCTCCCTAACCCTAACCCTAACCCTAACCCTCATTCTTACCCTCAGCTTAACTCTATCCATAACCCTAACAATAACACTAAACCTAATCCTAAACCTAACGCTAACCCTAACCCTAACCCTATTTCTAACTTTCATCCTCACCCTAACCATAATCCTAACCCTAACCATCACCAGAACCCTAACCCTCACCCTCACTGTAACACTAAACCTCATCCAAACCCTCACCCTTACCCTAACCCTAACACTTAACCTCACCCTAACTCTAACCCTAACCCTAACCCTAACCCTAAACCTAACTCAAACATTCAACCTAACCTTAACCCTCATGTTAGGGTAACCCTAAAATAACCCTCACGCTAACCCTAAACTTAACCCAAACCCTAACACTCACCCTAAACCGAACCCTAACACACATCCTAACCCTAACCCTCACTCTCACCCTCAGCATAACCCTAAGCCTAACCATAACCCTAAGGCTCACACTCAACCTAAACCTTACCCTAATCTTAAACCTAACCCTAAGCTTAACCCTCACTCTCACCCTAACCCTAAATCTAACACTAACCCTAACCCTGACCCTCACAATCAGCCTCACCCTAACACTAACTCTAACCCTAAACCTCAACCTCACATTAACACTAACCCTAACCCTAAGCAAAACCTCACCGTAACCCTAACCTTAAACCTCACCCTCACCCTAGCACTTACCCTAATCCTAATCCTAACCCTAACCCTCATCCTAACCCTCACTCTAACAATAAACGTAAGCCTAAACCTCACCCTCAGGGTAAACCTTACCTTAAACCTCACCCTGACCCTAAACTTTAACTGAACCCTATCTCTCACACTAACCCTAACCCTAACCCTCACCCTAACCCTAACCCTCAACTTCAACCTCACCCTCAGCCTAAGAATAAGCCTAACAGTAACTGTAACCCTAACCTTTACACTCAGCCTAACGTTAAGCCAAATCCTAATCCTAAACCTAACCCTAAGGCTCACCCTCACCTTAACTCTCACCTTAACCCTCACCCTAACCCTAACCCTCACCCTCAGCCTCATCCTAACCCTAACTCTAACCCTAAATCTCAACCTCACTCTAACTCTAACCCTAAACCTAACCCTAAACCTCACCCTAAACCTAATCCTAAACCTCACCCTAACCCTAGCCCTCACTCTAACCCTAATCTTAACCCTAACCCTCATCCTAACCCTCCCCCTAACCCTAACCATAACTCTCACCCTAACCCTAAAACTCACTCTCAACCTCACCCTCAGCATAACCCTAAGCTTAACCCTAAACCTAACCCTAAAACACACACACACCCTCACCCTAACCCTAATCCTAAACCTATCCCTAACCCAAACGCTCCCCCTAAATCTCACCCTATCCCTAACCCTAACACTAACCCTAACCCTAACCTTCAACCTAACCCTCATTCAAACCCTATCTCTTACCCTAAACCTCACCCTCAGCCTAAACCTAACAATAAACCTAACCCAAACACTAAACCTCAACCTAACCCTAACCTTAACCCTCACCCTCACCATAACAGAAAACCTAAACCTAACCCTAACAATAATTCTAACCCTAATCCTAAACCTCACCCTAACCATAACCCTCACCCTAACCCAAAACCTCACCCTAACACTTACCCTCACCCTAACACTAACCCTAACACTAAACCTCACACTAACCCTAACCATAACCCTAACCCTAAAATTCAACCTAAACTTCACCCTAACCCTAACACTAACCCTAACACTAAACCTCACCCTAACCCTCCCCCTAACCCTAAATCTAAACCTAAACCTCACCCTCACCTTCACCCTAACCCTAAACCTAAACCTCACCTTAACCATAACCCTCACCCTAACCATAACCCTCAACATAACACTTCCGCTCACCCTAACACTAACCCTAAACCTAACACTCACCCGCACACTAACCCTAACCCTCAACCTCACCCTAACCCTCACCCTAACACTAATTCTAACCTTCATGGTCACCCTAACCCTAACCCTCATCCTCACCCTAAACCTCACACTAACCCTAACCCTAATCCTCAATCTAACCCTCACCATAACCCTAACCCTAAACCTTACCCTAACCCTAAACCTAACCCTAACACTCACCCTTATTTTAACCCTCAGCCTCAGCCTAAACCTCACTTTTACCCTTACCATCATCCTCACCCTAACCCTCCCCCTAAACCTAAACCTCATCCTAACCCTCACCCTAACCGTAAACCAAAATATCACCCTAACCTTAAACTTCACCATCAACCTCACCCTCAGCCTAACCCTAAGCCTAAGCCTAAGCCTAACCCTCACACTCACCCTCACCCTAACCCTAATCCTAACCCTAACCCTAAACCTAACCCTTAACCTCAACCTAACCCTCACCCTAACCTTAACCCTAACACTAACCCTAATCCTAAAACATGAACTAACCCTCCCTCTAACCCTAAATCTAAGCCTAAACCTCACCCTCACCCTAACCCTAATCCTAACCCTAACCCTAAACCTCACCCTAAACCTAACACTAACCCTCCCCCTCACCCTCACCCTCACTGTAACTCTAACCCTAACACTAACAATAACACTAACCCTAACGCTCACCCTAACACTAACCCTATCCCTAAACGTCAACCTAACCCTCACCCTCACCCAACCCTAATACTAAACCTAACACTAACCCTCACCCTAACCCTCCACCTACCCCTAACACTAACCCTAAAACTTACCTAACCCTCACCCTACCCTAACTCTAACCATAAACCTCACCATAAACCTCACCCTACCCTCAACCTCACCCTCACCCTCAACCTCAACCTCACTGTAACTCTAAACCAAACCTTAAAAATAAGACTCACAATAATCCTAAACCTAACCCTAACCCTAACCATAACCATAACCCAAACCCTGAGCCTCACACTTCCCGCAAACTTAACCCTAACCATACCATAACACTAACAAAAACCCTAACCATAACTCTAACCCTAACCCTAACCCTAACCCTTACCTAAAACTCACCCCCAACCTCACCCTCAGCCTAACCCTAACCCTAACCATAACACTAACCGTAACACTCACCGTGACCCAATCCCTAACCATAAACCTAACCCTAATCGAAGTACTAAACCTAACCCCAAACTTAAGCCTAGCCATTGCCCTAACCCTAACCCTAATCCTCACCCTCATTGTCACCCTAACCCAAACAATAACCCTAACCCTACGCCTAACTCTAACTCTAGTCTTCACCCTAACCCTAATCCTAACCTTAACCCTCATCCTAACCCACACCCTAACTTTAAACCTAACCCTCACCCTAACTCTAACCCTCACTCTTAACTTCACCCTTAGCCTAACCCTAAGCCTAATCCTAAACCTCACCCTAACCCACACACTCACCCTCAACCTAACCCTAACCCTAACCCTCACCCTAACCCTAACCCTCACCCTCAACCTCACCCTGAGCCTAACCCAAAGCCTAACCCTAACCCTAACCCTAACCCACACACTCACCCTCACCATAACCCTAATCCTAACCCTAACCCTAAAACTCACCCTCAGCCTAGCCTTCACCCTGACACTAATCCTAAACCTAACCCAAACTCTAACCATAACCCTAACCCTAAACCTCACCCTAAACCTAACCCTAACTCTCACCCTCACTGTAAGGGTAACCCTAACCCTAACCGTAACAATAACTGTAACCCTTACGCTAACCCTCACCCTAAAGCTAACCCTTACCCTTAACTTAAACCTCGGCCTCAGCCTAATCATCACCTTTACACTTACCATCACCCTTACACTAACCCTCACCCTAACTCTACCCCTCATCCTTACCCTCACCCAAATCGTAACCCTAACCATCACCCTAAACCTATCCCTGACCCTCAACCTCACCCTCAGACTAACCCTAAGAATAAGCCTAAACCTAAACCTAATCCTCAACCTCACCCTAGCCCTCACCCTAACGAGAGTCCTAACTCTAACCCTCACCCTAACCCTAAACCTAACCCTCACCCACACCCTCATCCTCACCGTAACTCTAACCCTAACCCTATCAATAACACTAACCCTGACCCGAACCATCACCCTAACCTTAACCCTAACCCTCATCCTCATGCTCGGACTAAGCCTAAGCCTAAGCCTAAGCCTAACCCTAACCCTCACCCTAACCCTCAACCTTACACTAACCCTAACTCTAACCCTAAACCTCACTCTCACCCTAACACTAATTCTAAACCTAACCCTAAACCTAAACCTCATCCTAACCCTAACCTAACACTCACCCTCAGCCTCAGCCGAAACCTAAGCCTAACATTAACCCTAACCCTAACCCTCACCCTCACCCTCACCCTAAACCTAACTCTACCCCTAAACCTCACCCTCACCCTAACCCTAAACCTAACAATAAACCTCACCCTAACCCTAAAGCTAACCCTCACACTAAACCTAACCTTCACCCTCACCCTCACGCTAAGCCTAAACCTAAGGCTAACCCTAACCCTAACCCTAACACTCACACTCATCCTAACCCTAATCCTAATCCTAATCCTAACCCTAGCCCTAACCCTCATCCTCACCCTACCACTCACCGTAACCCTAACATAAACCTAAAACTAACCCTCACATTAAGCCTCACCCTAACCCTAATTCTAAAACTGAACCGCACCCACACCGTAACCCTAATGCTAACCCTAAACATAACCCTAACCCTAACCCCCCCAACTCTCACCCTAACCCTAACACTAACCCTAACCCTAAACCTCAACCTAAACTCACCCTAACCCTAATTCTATCCCTAAATCTCACCCTCACCCTAACCCTCAGTCTAACCCTAACCCAAACACTAAACCTCAACCTAACCCTAACCCCAACCCTCACACTCACCCTCACAGTACTCGTAACCCTAAACCTAACCCTAACAATAACCCTAAATCTAATCCTAACCCTCACCCTAACCATAACCCTCAGCCAAAACCAAACCCTCACCCTTAAACTTACCCTCACCCTAACACTAACCCTAACACTAACACTAACCCTCACACTAACCCTAACCCTAAACCTAAACCTCAACCTAAACCTCACCCTCACCCTAACCCTAACACTAACCCTATTCCTAACCCTTACCCTAGCCCTCCTGCTAAACCTATATCTAAACCTGAACCTCACGCTAACCCTAAGCCCAAGCCTAAGCCTAACCCTAACCCTAACCCTATAAGTAACCCTAATCCTCAGCCTCACCCTTACCCTAAACCAAACCCTAACCCTAACCAACACCCTCACCCTCAGCTTGACCCTAAGCCTAACTCTAAACCTAACCCTAACCATCACCTTAAACCTAAGATTAACCCTAACAATAAACCTTAACCAAACACTAATCCTCAGCCTCCCCCTCACCCTAACCCAAACACTAAATCTAACCCTCACACTTACACACAACCTAAACCTAATCCTCAACCTAACCCTATCCCTAAACCTAACCCTCACATTA
Source organism: Dipodomys merriami (assembly GCF_024711535.1). Classification (NCBI taxonomy): domain Eukaryota; kingdom Metazoa; phylum Chordata; class Mammalia; order Rodentia; family Heteromyidae; genus Dipodomys; species Dipodomys merriami. The sequence goes on from NW_027202881.1 coordinate 42,105, forward strand.
ACCTTAAGCCTAGCCCCCACCCTAACCCTAATCCTAAGCCTAAAACTTATGCTAACCCTCAGCCTAACCCTAAACCTAACCCTCACCCTAACCCTAACCCTCAACATAAGCCTCGACCTAACCCTAACTCTATAGCTAACCTTAACCCTCACCCTCACTGTCACCGTAACTCTAACCCAAAACCTAAGCCTAAAAATAACCCTAACCCTCACTCTCACCCTAACACTAATCATAAACCAAAAACTACCCCTAACCCTTAACGTCAACCTAATCCTCACCCTAACTTTATCGCTAACACTAACCCTAACCCTAACCCACGAACTAACCCTCCCCCAAATCTAAATATAACCATAAACCTGACACTCACCCTAACCCTAACCCTAAACCTCACCCTAACACTAACCCTAAGCCTCACACTCACCCTCACCCTCAATTTAACTCTAACTCTAACCCTAACAATAACACTAATCCTAAACCTAAATCTAACCCTAAGCCTAACCCTAACCCTAATCCTAAAACACACCCTCACCCTAACCCTAATCCTAACCATTACCCTAACCCTCACCCTCACCATAACCTTAACCCTCATCCAAAACCTCACCCTAACCCTAATCTTAACCCTAATTCTCCTCCTAACCCTCACCCTAAACCTAACACTAACCCTGACCCTAAACCTCAAAATCAGCTTCAACCTAACCCTAACTCAAACCCTAAACCTCACCCTCACCCTAAACCTAACCATAACCCTAACCCTAAAACTCACCAAAACCCTAACCCTAAAGCTCACCCTCCCCCTAGCCCTCACCCTAACAATAATCCCAACCCTAAGCCTCATCCTAAACCTCATCCTATCACTAACCCTAACCCTCATCCTTACCATCACCCTAAGCCTAACCCAAACTCTCAAACTAACTCTAAACCTCACCTTCACCATAACCCTTACCCTAACCCTCACCCTAACCCTAAATTTAACCCGAACCCTAACGCTCACCCTAAACCTAACCCTAACCCTCACGCTAACCCTAATCCTCACCATCACCCTCAGCCTCAGCCTCAGCACAAGCCTAAGCCTAATCCTAACCTTAAACCTAACCCTCACACTCACCCTAAGACTAACCCTAATCCTAATCCAAACCCTTAGCCTAAACCCACACTCAACCTAACCCTAACACTAACCCTAACCCTAATCCTAACCCTTACCTAATCCTCAACCCCAACCTCACCCTCAACCTAACCCTAAGCCTAACCCTAACACTAACCCTAACCCTCATCGTAACCCAAACCCTAACCTTAACCCTAACCCTAACCGAAACACTAACCCTAACTCCAAACCTAAACCTAACCCTTGCCCTAACCATAACCCTAATCATCAACTTCAATGTCACCGTAACCCAAACAATAATCCTAACCCTCACCCTAACCCTAAGCCTAACCCTAACCCTAACCCTCACACTCACCCTCACCGGAAACCTAATCCTAAACCTAAACCTATCCCTAAACCTAACCCTCACCCTAACCCACACCCTAGCCCTCAAACTGACCCTAATCCTAACCCTAAACCTAATCCTAAACCTAACCCTAACCCTAACCCTAACCCTAAACCTAAACCTGACCCTAACCCTAATCCTAACCCTCACCCTCATCCTCACAGTAACCATAACCCTAACCCTAACCCTTACAATAACCCTAACCCTAACCCTATACCTCATCCTAACCATATCCTTCACCCTAACCCTAACCCACACCCTAAAGCTTATCCTCACCTTAACCCTAACCCTCACACTCACCCTAAACCTCACCCTAATCCTAATCCTAACCCTAAGCCTAACCCTCTCCCTCACCTTAAACCTAACTCTAACACTAACCCTAACCCTAACCCTCACCCTTAGCCTCACTCTAACCCTCACTCTAACCTTAAACCTCCCCCTCCCCCACCCTAACCCTAACCCTAACCCTAAACATCACCCAAACCCTAACCCTAAAACTCACCCTCACCCTAGCCCTCACCCTAATCCTAATCCTAACACTAAACCTCACTCTAACCTAACCTTAATCTTAATCCTAACCCTAAACCTAACCCTCACCCTCACCCTAACCCTCACCTGAACCCTAACCCTAACACAAACCCTCACCCTCACTCTAATCCTAAACATAACTGTAACCCTAAAACCCACCCTCACCCTAACCCTCACCCTAAACCTAAACCTCCCCCCTACCCTAACCCTAATCCTCACCCTCACCCTAGCACTCACCCTAACCCTAATCCTAACCCTAACCCTCATCCTAACCGTCTCCCTAGTCCTAACCCTAACCCTCACCCTAATGCTAACCCTCACCCTCAACCTCACCCTCAGCCTAACCCTAAGCCTAAACCTAAACCTAACCCTAACACAAATATTCACCCGCACCTTTACACTAATCCTAACCCTAAACCTTACCCTCCCCCTAATTCTCACCCTAACCCTGACCCTAACACTAACACTACCCCTAACCCTCAACCTAACCCTCACCCTAACCCTAACTCTAACCCTAAACCTCGCCATCACCCTAAACCTAACTCTAACCCTAACCCAAACCCTAAACCTCATCATAAAACTAACCCTCACCCTCAACCTCAGCCTAAAACTAAACCTGACCCTAACAATAACCCTAACACTAATCCTAACCCTCACCCTAACCATAATGCTCACCCTAACCCAAAACCTCACACTAACCCTTACCCTCACCCTAAAACTAGCCCTAACCCTAACACTAACCTTCACACTAACCCTAACCCTAACCCTAAACTTCACCCTAACCCTAAGCCTATATCTAACCCTAAACCTCACGCTCAGCCTAACCCTAACCCTAACCCTAACCCTAACCCTAACACTAACCCTAACCCTAACCATCACTTTAACCCTAATCCTCACCCCCACCCTCAGCCTCAGCCTAACCCTAAGCCTAACCGTAACCCTCAGACTAACCTCACAGAAAACCTAACCCTAACACTAACCCTAACCCTAAACCTAACCCTAACCCTAAACCTAACCCTCATTATCAGCATCACCCCCACCCTAACCTAAACTCTAACCCGAACACTCACCCTAACCCTAAGCCCAACCCTAACCTTAACCCTAACCTTCACACTCACTCTACCCTAAACCTAATCCTAAACCTAACACTACTCCTAAAACTAAGCCTCACCATAATCCTCACCCTAGCCCTCACCCTAACCCTAATCCTAACCCTAAACCTCAAACTAAACCTAAATCTACCCCTAATCCTCAACCTCACCCTAACCCTAACTCTAACCCTAACACTAACACTAAACCTCACCATAACCCTAACCATAAACCTCACCCTAACCCTAAACCTCACCCTCACCCTCAGCCTATCGCTAAGCCTAACCCTAAACCTATCCCTAACACACACTCACCCTCAACCTAACACTAATCCGAACCCTAACCATAACCCTTCCCCTAACTCTCACCCTAACCCTAACCTTAACACGAACACTAACCCTAACCCTCAACTTAACCGTCACCCTAACCCTAACTCTAAACCTAAACCTCACCAACATGCTAACCCTAACTGTAACCCTAACCCAAAACCTAAACCTCACCCTAACCCTAACCCTAACACTCATCCTCACCCTCACCGTAACCATAACCCTCAACCTAACCCTAACAATAACCCTTAACCTGTTCCGAACCCTCACCCTCCCCATAACCCTCACCCTAACCCAAACCATCACCCTATCACCTCCCCTCACCCTAATACTAACCCTCACCCTAACACTAACCCTCACACTAACCCAATCCCTAACCCTAACCCTAAATTCACCCTAATCCAGACCCTCACCCTAATCCTAAAAATAACCCTAAACATAACCGTCACCCTAACCCCCCCTTAAAGTTATATCTAACCCTCAACCCCACCCTCACAATCACCCTAACCCTAACCCTAAACCCCACCCTAACCCTAACCCTAAACCTCACCCTCATGCTCAGCCTAAGCCTAAGCCTAAACTTAACCCTAACCCTAACACTCACCATAACCCCAACACTAACACAAAACCTAACTCTAAACCTAAATCTCACCCTCAAACTAACCCTAACACTAACCCTAACCCTAAACCGAAGCCTCATCCTAAACCTCACCCTCAGCCTCACCCTCACCGTAACTGTAACCCTAACCCTAAACCTAACAATAACACTAACACTAACCCTAAACCTCATACTAACCATAACCTTCACCCTAACCCTAACCCTCACCCTAACACTTACCCTCATCCTAACACTAACCCTAACCCTAACACTAACCCTTACACTAAACCTAACTCTCACAATAACCCAAAACCTCACCCTAACACTAAACCTCAACCTGAACCTAGCCCTCAACCAAACCCTAACCCTCATCCTCACCCTAAAACTCACAATAACCATAACACTAATCCTCAATCTAACCCTCAACCTCACCCTAACCCTAACCCTCACCGTTACCCTAACCCGAACGCTCAGCCTAACCCTCACCTTTACCCTTACCGTGACCCTCAAACTCACCCTCACCCTAAATCTAATCCTCATCCTATTCCTCACCCTAATGGTAATCCCAACCATCACCCTAATCCTAACCCTCACCCTCAGCCTCAGCCTCAACCTAACCCTAAGCCTAAGCCTAACCCTAACCCTAACCCTCACCCTCACCCTAGCCCTCACCCTAACCCTAATCCTAACCCTAACCCTCATCCTAACCCTTAACCTAACCATAACCCTAACCATCTTTCTAAACCTAATCCTCATCAACACCCATACCCTCAGCCTAACCCTAAGCCTAAGCCGAACCCTAACCCTAACCCTCACACTCACCCTCACTGTAAAACTTATCCTAAAACAAACACTAATCCTAGCATTATACCTCAACCTAACCCTCACCATAACCCTAACCCTAACACTAACGCTAACCCTAACCCTCACCCTAAATGTCCCCCTAACAGTATCTCTAACCCTAAACCACACCCTCACCCTAACCATAACCCTAAACCTAAACCTCACCCTAACCCTGATCCTAAACCTCACCATCACCCTCACCCTCACTGTAACTCTAACCCTATCCCTAACTCTCACCCTCACCATAATGCTAACACTGAACCTAACCCTAAACCTCACCCTAATGCTAACCCTAACCCTCACCCTCACTCTAACCCTCATCCTAACACTAATGCTAACCCTAAACCTCACCCTCACCCTCATGCTCAGCCAAAGCCTAAGCCTGACCCTGACCCTCACCCTAACCCTAAACCTAACTGTAACACTAACCCTAACACTAACCCTCACACTAACCCTCAACCTAACACTAACTCTAAACCTAAACCTCACCCTCACCCTAACCCTAACCCTCACCCTCACCCTCACCCCTTGCCTAATATTAAACCTAATCCTAACCCTAACCCTAAAAATAAGAGTAACCCTCACCCTAACCCTCACTCTAACCCTAACCCTAACACTCACCCTCAACATAGCCCATAACCAAACCCTAAGCCTAAGCCTAACCCTCACCCTAAACCTCACTCTAATCCTAAACCCAACACTCACTTTAACCATAACCCTCACCCTCACCCTAACTCTAATCCTAACCCTAACTCTAACTCTAACCCTCCCCTTAACTTTCACCCTAACCCTAACCTTAAAAGGAACACTAACCCTAACCCTCAACCTAACCCTCATTTTAATCCTAACTCTAACCTAAACCTCACCCTGACCCTAAACCCAACTCTAACATTAACCCAAACCCTAAACCTCACTCTAACCCTAACCCTAACCCTCATCCTCACCCTCACCGTAACCGCAACCCTAAACCTAACAATAAGAATAACCTTAACCCTATTCCTAACCATCACCCTAACACTTACCCTCACACTACCACTAACCCTAAACCTCACCCTAACCCTCTCCCTAACCCTATATGTAACCCTCAACCTCACACTCACCCTAAAGCTAACCTTAAACCCCACATTAACCCTAACCATTACCATCAACCTTATGCTCGGCCTAAGCCTAAGCCTAAGCCTAAGCCTAACACTAACCCTAAACATCACCCTAACCCCAACAATAACACTAAACCTAACTCTAACCCTAAACCTCACCCTCACCCTAACCCTAATTCTAACCCTAACCCTAAACCTAAACCTCATCCTAACCCTAACCCTCACCCTCACCCTCACCCTCACCCTCACCGTAACCGTAACCCTAACCCTAACCCTAACAATAACCCTAACCCTAACACTAACCCTCATCCTAAGCATAACCTTCACCGCAACCCTAACCCTCACCCTAACCCTAACCCTCATCCTAACATTTACCCTCACCCTAACACTAACACTCACGCTAACACTAACTCTCACACTAACCCTAACCATCACCCTAACCCTAAACCTCACACTAACCCTAACCCTGAACCTCAACCTAGCCCTCAACCTAACCCTAACCCTCATCCTCACCCTAAAACTCACATTAACCCTAACAGTAATCCTCAATCTAACGCTCACCCTCACCATAACAATAACACTCACCCTTACCGTTAACCTCACACTCAGCCTAACACTCACCTTTACGCTTACCATCACCCTCACACTAACCCTCAGCCTAAAACTAGTCCTCATCCTAACCCTCACCCTAACGGTAACCCCAACCATCACCCTAACCCTAACCCTCACACTCACCCTCAGCCTCAGCCTAAACCTAAGCCTAAGCCTTGGCCTAACCCCAACCCTCACCCTCACCCTAACCCTAAACCTCATCCTAACACTTAACCTAACCATAAACTTAACCATCTTTCTAAACCTAATCCTCATCCCCACCCATATCCTCAGCCTATCCCTAACCCTAAGCCGAACACTAATCTTAACCCTCACACTCACCCTCACTGTAAACCTAATCCTAAACCTAACCCTAACCCTAAAATTAAACCTCAGTCTAACACTCACCCTTACCCTAACCCTAACCCTAACCCTAATGCTCACCCTGAACCTCCCCCTAACCCTAACTCTAACCCTAAACGTCACACTCATCCTAACCCTAACCCTAACCCTAAACCTCAACCTAAACCTATTCCTTACCCTCAACCTCACCCTCACTCTAACTCTAACCCTAACCCTAATCCTACCCTCACCCTCACCCTAACCCTAACCCTAACACTCACCCTTACCTAACATTCACCCTCACCGTAACACTAACCCTAACCCTAACCCTAAACCTCTAGATAACCCTAACAATAACCCTCAACCTCACCCTAGCACTCACCCTAAACCTAATTGTAACCTTAAACCTCATCCAAAACCTCGCCCTAACCCTAACCCTAACCCTCAACCTAACCCTAAACCTAATTCTAACCCTCAACCTAACCCTAACCCTGACCCCAACGTAACCCTAACCCTAACTCTCACCCTAAACCTAAACCTCATCCTAAACCTAACCCTCACCCTCACCCTAACCCTAACACTAATCCTAACCTTAAACCTCACCCTATACCTCACCCTAACCCTAACTCTAACCCTAAACCTGACCCTCACCCTAACCCTCACCCTAACCCTAAAATTCACCCTCACCCTAGCCTTCACCCTAACCCTAATCTGAACCTTAAACCTCATCCTAACCCTCACCCTAACCCTAAACCTAACCCTCAACCTAACCCTAAACCTCACCCCTAACCTCACACTTAGTCTAACCCTAAGCCTAACCCTAAACCTAACCCTAACCCACACACTCACCCTCAACCTAACCCTAACCCTAAACCTCACCCTAACCCTAACCCTCATCCTCAACCTCACCCTTAGCTAACCCTAAGCCTAACCCTAAACCTAAACCTAACACACACACTCACCCTCACCCTAATGTTAATCCTAACCCTAACCCTAACCCTCACCCTCACCCTAGCCTTCACCCTAACCCTAATCCTAAACCTAACTCAAACTCTAACCATAACCCTAACCCTAAAGCTCACCCTAAACCTAACCCTTACCCTCACCCTCACTGTAAGGGTAACCCTAATCCTAACCCTAACAATAACCGTAACCCTAACTCTTACCCTCACCCTAACCATAACAATCACCCAAAACCTAACCCTCATCCTAACACTTACCCTCAACCTTATCTTAACCCTAAGCCTCAGCCTAATCCTGACCTTTATGCTTACCATCACCCACAATCTAACCCTCACCCTAATACTAACCCTAATCCTTACCCTCACCCTAACCATAACCCTAACCATCACTCTTACCCTATTCTTCACCCTCAACCTCACCCTCAGACTAACCCTACGCCTAAGCCTAAACCTAACCCTAACCCTCAACCTCACCCTAGACCTCACCCTAACCATAATCCTAACCCTAACCCTCACCCTAACCCTAACCCTAACCTTACCCATAAACCCCACCCTAACCCTAAACCTAACCCTCACCCTCACCCTCACCCTCACCGTAACTCTAATCCTAACCCTATCAATAACACTAAACCTAACCCGAACCATCACCCTAAACTTAACCCTAACCCTCACCCTCATGCTCAGACTAAGCCTAAGCCTAAGCCTAACCCTAAACCTAACTCTCAACCTAACCCTATTCCTAACCCTAACCCTAACTCTACTCCTAAATCTCACTCTCACCCTAACACTAATTCTAACCCTAACCCTAAACCTAAACCTCATCCTAACATTAACCCTAAGACTCACCCTTACCCTCAACCTAAACCTATGCTTAACATTAACCCTAATCCTAACCCTCACACTCACCCTCACCCTAAACCTAACTCTACCCCTAAACCTCACCATCACCCTAACCCTAAATCTAACACTAAACCTCACCCTAACCCTAACCCTAAGCTCACCCTAAACCTAACCCTCACCCTCACCTTCAGCCTAAACCTAAGGATAACCCTAACCCTAAACCTAACCCTCACACTCACCCTAACCCTAAACCTAATCCTAATCCTAACCCTAGTCCTAAACCTCACCCTCACCCCAAACCTCACCCTAACCCTAAAACTAACCCTGAAACTAACCTTCACACTCAGCTTCAACCTAACCCTAATTCTAACACTAAACCTCACCCACACTATAACCCTAATGCTAACCCTCACTCTGACCCTAACACTAACACTAAACCTAAATCTAACCCTAAACCTCACCCTCAACCTAACCCTCACTCTAACCCTAACCCAAACACTAAACCTCACCCTAACCGTCAACCTCACCCTCACCCTAGCCCTCACCCTAACCCTAACTCTAATCTTCACCCTCACCCTAACCCAAACCGTCATCCTCACACTAAGCCTCACCCTAACCCTAACCCTAATCCTCAATCTAACCCTCACCATAGCCCTTACCATAACACTAAACTTAACCCTAACCCACACACTTATCTTAAACCTCACCCTCAGCCTAAACCTCACTTTTACCCTTACCATCATCCTCACCCTTACACTCCCCCTAACCCTAAACCTCATCCTAACCCTAACCCTAGCCGTAAACCTAAACATCACCCTATCCCTAACCCTCACCCTCAACCTCAAGCTCAGCCTAACCCTAAGCCTAAGCCTAACCCTTACCCTAAACCTCACCCTCTCCCTAGCCTTCACCCTACCCTAATCCTAACCCTAACCCTCATCCTAACCCTCACCCTAACCCTAAACATAACCATCACCCTAACCATAATCCTCAAGCCCACACTCACCCTCAGCCTAACCCTAAGCCGAGGTCTATCCCTAACCCTAACACTCACACTCACGCTCAACCTAACCCTAATCCTAAACCTAACTCTACCTCTAACCCTTAACCTCAACCTAACCCTCACCCCAACCTTAACCCTAACACAAACCCTAACCCTAACCCACGAAATAACCCCCCCCTAACCTTAAATCTAAACATAACCTCACCCTCACCCTAACCCAGTCCTACCCCTAACCCTAAACCTCACTCTAACCCTAACCATAACCCTCACACTCACCCTAACTTTAACCCTAACTCTAAACCTAACAATAACACTAATCCTAACCCTTAACCTAACCCTAACCCTAACCATAACACTAATCCTAACACACACCCTCACCCTAACTCTAATCCTAACCATGACCCTAACCCTCACCCTCACCATAACCTTTACCCTCATCCAAACCGTCACCCTAACCCTAAACTTAACCCTGAACCTCACCCTAACACTAACCCTAACCCTCACCCTCAACCTAGAGCTCACCCTAACCCTAATCCTAACCCTAATTCTCCTCTTAACCCTCAGCCTAAACCTAACACTAATTCACACCATAACCCTAAACCTAACCCTAACCCTCAACCTAACCCTCACCCTCAAACTCAACGTAACCCAAACTCTAACGCTCATCCAATCCCTAAACTTAACACAAACCCTAACTCTCACCCTAACCCTAATCCTAACCCTCACCCTAACCCTGAACCTCACCCTCAGCCTAACCCTAAGCCTAAACCTAACCCTAAACCTAACCCTCACAATCACCCTAACCCTTATCCTAATCCTAATCCTAAGCCTAAGCCTAACCCTCACCCTCACCCTAACCCTCATCTTAAACCTAACTCTAACACGAACCCTAACCCTAACCCTCACAATCAGCCTCAACCTAACCCTAACTCTAACCCTAAAGCTCACCCTCACCCTAAACCTAACCATAACGCTAACCCTAAACCTCACCACAACCCTAACCCTAAACCTCACCCTCAACCTAGCCCTCACCCTAACCCTAATTCTAACCCTAACCCTCATCCTAACCCTCACCCTAACACTAACCCTAACCCTCACCCTCACCATCACCCTAACCCTAAACCTAAACCTAATGCTCAACCTAACCCTCACCCTCAACCTCACCGTAACCCTTACCTTAACCCTCACCCTAACCCTAAATTTAACCCGAACCCTAACTCTCACATAAAACCTAAACTTAACCCTCACCCTAACCCTAACCCTCAAACTCACCCTCACCCTCAGCTAAGCCTAAGTCTAATCCTAACCCTAACTGTAACCCTCACACTCACCCTAAGCCTAACCCTAATCCTAATCCTAACCCTAAGCCTAACCCTCACCCTCACACTAACCCTCACCTTAACTCTAACCCTAACATTAACCCTAACCCTAACCCTCACCCTCAGCCTCACCCTAACCTGAACTCTAACCCTAAACCTCCCCCTCCCCCTAACCCTAACCCTTACCCTCAACCTAAGCCTAACCCTCACCCTCAACCTCAACCTCAGCCTAACCTTAAACCTAACCCTAAACCTAACGGTAACACACACACTCACCCTCACACTAACACTAATCCTAAACCTTTCCCTAACCCTAACCCTCCCTCAAATTTTCACCCTAACCCTAACCCTAACACTAATCCTAACCCTAACCCTCAACCTAACCCTCACCCTAAACCTAACTCTAACCCTAAACCTCACCCTCACCCTAAACCTAACTCTAACCCAATCACAAACCCTAACCCTCACCCTAACCCCAACCCTAACCATCACCCTAACCCTAATCCTCACCCCCATCCTCACCCTCAGCCTAAACCAAAGCCTAAACCTAACCCTATCCCTAACACTCACATTCACCCTCACCCTAACCCTAACCCTAACCCTAACCCTAAACATTAACCTCAACCTAACCCTCACCCTAACCTTAACCCTAACACTAACCCTAACCCTAACCCACGAAATAACCCTCCCCCTAACCCTAAATCTAACCATAAATATCACCTCACCCTAACCCTAATCCTACCCCTATCCCTAAACCTCACCCTAACCTTAACCATAACCCTCACCCTCACTTTAACTCTAACTCAAACCCTAACAATAACACTAATCCTAACCCTAAATCTAACCCTAACCCTAACCATAACCCGAATCCTAACACACACCCTCACACTAACCCTAATCCTAACCATAACCCTAACACTTACCATAATCTTAACCCTCACCCAAACCCTCACTGTAACCCTAACCCTAACCCTAAACCTCACCCTCACCCTAGCCCTCACCCTAACCCTAATCCTAACCCTAATTCTCATCCTAACCCTCACCCTCAACCTAACACTAACCCACTCCCTAACCCTAAACCTAACCCAAAACCTCAACCTAACCCTGACCCGCACGCTCAACATAACCCTAATCCTAACCCTCACCCAAACCCTAAACTTAACCGGAACCCTAACTCTCACCCTAACCCTAATCCAAACCCTCACCGTAACCCTCACCCTCACCCTCAGCCTAACCCTAAGTCTAACCCTAACCCTAACACTAACCCTCACAATCACCCTAACCCTTATCCTAATCCTAATCCTAACCCTAAGCCTAACCCACATCCTCACCCTAACCCTCAGCCTAAACCTAAATCTAGCATGAACCCTAACCCTAACCCTCACAATCAGCCTTAACCTAACACTAACTCTAACCCTAAAGCTCACCCTTACCCTAAACCTAACCATAAGGCTAACCATATACCTCACAAAAACCCTAACCCTAAACCTCAACCTCACCCTTGCCCTCACACTAACCCTAATCCTAACACTAACCCTCATCCTAACACTCACCCTAACACTAAATCTAACCCTCACCCTCACCATCACACTAACGCTAAACTTAACCCTAACACTCAACCTAACCCTAACCCTCACCCTCACAGTAACCCTTACCCTAACCCTCACCCTAACCCTAAATTTAACTCGAACCCTAACTCTCACCCAAACCCTAAACTTTACCCTAACCCTCAAATTCACACTCACTCTCAGCCTAAGACTAAGCCTAATCCTAACCCTAAACGTAACCCTCACACTCACCCTAAGCCTAACCCTAATCCTAATCCTAACCCTAAGCCTAAACCTCACCCTCACACTAACCCTCACCTTAACCCTAACCTAACCCTAACCCTCACCCTCAGCCTCACCCTAACCCTAACTCTAACCCTAAACCTCACCCTCCTCCTAAACCTAACCCTTAACTTCACCCTAACCCTAAACCTCACCCTCAACCTCAACCTCAGCCTAACTCTAAACCTAACCCTAAACCTAACCCTAACACATACACTCACCTTCACACTAACCATAATCCTCACCCCCATCCTCACCCTCGGTCTAACCCTAAGCCTAAGCTTAACCCTAGCCCTAACCCTCACACTCAACCTCACCTTAAACCTAACACTAACCCTATACCTAACCCTTAACCTCAACCTAACCCTCACCCTAACCTTAACCCTAACACTAACCCTAACCCTAACCCACGAAATAACCCTCCCCCTAACCCTAAATCAAACCATAATCCTCACCCTCACCCTAACCCTAATCCTACCCCTATCCCTAAACCTCAGCCTAACCCTAACCCTAACCCTCACCCTCACCCTCACCCTCACTTTAACTCTAACTCTAACCCTAACAATAACACTAATCCTAACCCTCAACCTAACCCTAACCCTAACCATAACCCTAATCCTAACATACACCCTCACCCTAACCCTAATCCTAACCATAACCCTAAACCTCAGCCTCACCATAATTTTAACCCTCATCCAAACCCTCACTCTAACCCTAACCCTAACCCTAAACCTCACCCTAACCATAACCCTAACCCTCAACCTCACCCTAGACCTCACCCTAACCCTAATCCTAACCCTAATTCTCCTCCTAACCTTCACCCTAAACCTAACACTAACCCACACCCTAACCCTAAACCTATCCCTAACCCTCAGCTTAACCCTAACCCTCACACTCACAGAAAACCTAACCCTAGCCCTCACCCAAACCCCAAACATAACCCGAACCCTAACTCTCACCATAAACCTAACATTAATCCTCACTCCCACCCTCACCCTTAGCCTAACCCTAAGCCTAAACCTAACCCTATCCCTAACCCTCACAATCACCCTAACCCTTATCCTAATACTAATCTTAACCCTAATCCTAACCCTCACACTCAAACTAACCCTCATCCTAACCCTAACTATAACACGAAACCTAACCCTAACCCTCACAGTCAGCCTCAACCTAACCGTATCTCTAACCCTCACACTCACCCTCACCCTTACCCTAATCCTAACCCTAACCCTAACCCTTAACCTCAACCTAACCCTCACCCTAAACTTAACCCTAACAATAACCCTAACCCTAACAGTAACCCTAACCCTAACCCACGAACTAACCCTCACCCTAACACAAATCTAACCTTAAACCTCACCCTCACCCTAACCCTAATCCTAACCCTAACCCTAACCTCACCCTAACCCTAACCGTAACCCTCACCCTCACCTTTACCCTCAGCATGACTCTAACCATAACCCTAACAATAACACTAATCCTAACCCTAACCCTAATCCTAACACTCACCCTCACCCTAATACTAATCCTAACCCTAACCCTCACCGAACCCTCACTTTAACTCTAACCCTAACAATAACACTAATCCTAACCCTAAACCTAACCCTAACCCTAACCCTAATCCTAACCATAACCCTAACCCTCACCCTCACCATAATTTTAACCCTTATCCAAACCCTCATTCTAACGCTAACCCTGACCCTAAACCTCTCCCTGACACTTACCCTAACCCTCACCCTAGCCCTCACCCTAACCCTAACCCTAATCCTAACACTAATTTTCCTCCTAACCCTCACCCTAAACCTAACACTAACACAAACCCTAACCCTAAACCTATCCCTAACCCTCAACCTAACCCTAACCCTCACACTCACAGTAATCTTAACCCTAACCCTCACCCAAACCCAAAACATAACCCGAACCCTCTCTCACCCTAACCATAAACCTAATCCTCACTCCCATCCTCACCCTCAGCGTAAACCTAAGCCTAAACCTTACCCTATCCCTCACCCGAACCCTAACCCTCACCCTCACTGTAACACTAACCCTCATCCAAAACCTCAACCTTACCCTCACCCTCTCACTAGCTCTCACCCCAACCCTAAACCTAACCCTAATCCTCAACCTAACCCTCACCCTAACCCTAACCCAAACCCTCACCCTAACCCTAAACCTAACTCTAAACCTCAACCTAACCCTAACCCTCATGCTCACCCTAACTATAACCGTAACCCTCAGGCTAACCCTAAACTTAACCCGAACCCTAACTCTCAAACTAAACCTAACCCTAACACTCATCCTAACACTAACCCTCACCCTCACCCTCAGCATAACCCTAAGCTTAAACATAACCTTAACCCTCACACTCACCCTAAACCTTACACTAATCCTAACCCTAAACCTAAGCCTTACCCTCACCCTCACCCTAACCCTCACCCTAACCCTAACTCTAACACTAACCCTAATCCTAAACATCATAATCAGCCTCACCATAAACCTAACTCTAAACCTAAACCTCAACCTCACCCTCACCCCAAACCTAAGCCTCACCCTCACTCTAGCCCTCACCCTAACCCTAATCCTAACCTAACCCTCATCCTAATCCAAACCCTATTACTAAACCTAATCCTAACCCTCACCATCACCATAAACCTTACCCTAACCCTCACCCTAACTCTAAACTTAACCAGAACCCTAACTCTCACCATAACCCTAACCCTAAACCTCACCCTAACCCTAAACTTCAACCTCACCCTCACCCTCAGCCTAAGCCTAAGCCTAACCTAACCCTAAGCCTAAGCCTAACTGTAACCCTAACCCTTACACTCTGCCTAACCTTAACCCTAATCCTAACCCTAACTCTAACCCTAAATCTCAACGCACCCTAACCCTCACCTTAACCCTAACACTAACCCTAACTCTAACCCTCACCGTCAGCCTCATCCTAACCCTAACTCTAACCCTAAATCTCACACTCACCCTAACCCTAACCCTAACCCTAACCCTAAAACTCACCCTAAACCTAATCCTAAACCTCACCCTCACCATAGCCCTCACCCTAACCCTAATCCTAACCCTAACACTCATTATAACCCTCCCCCTAACCCTAAGCTTAACCCACACCCTCAAGCTCAAACTCACTCTCAGCCTAAACCTAAGCCTAAACCTAAACCTAACCTTAACACACACACTCACCCTCACCCTAACCCTAATCCTAAACCTTTCACTAACCCTTATGCTCCCCCTAAATCTCACCCTAACCCTAACCCTAACACTAACCCTAAACCTAACCCTCCACCTAACCCTCACTCTAACCCTAATTCTAACCCTAAACCTCACCCTCAGCCTAAACCTAA
Organism: Dipodomys merriami; assembly: GCF_024711535.1. Lineage (NCBI taxonomy): Eukaryota > Metazoa > Chordata > Mammalia > Rodentia > Heteromyidae > Dipodomys > Dipodomys merriami. The sequence goes on from NW_027202881.1 coordinate 58,315, forward strand.
CACTAACCCTAACGCAAACACTAAACCTCACCCTAACCTTAACCCTAACCCTCACCCTAACCCTCAGCATAACCGAAACTCTAAACCAAACAATAATTCTAAACCTAATCCTAACCCTCACCCTAACCATAAACCTCACCCTAACCCAAATCCTCACCCTAACACTTACCCTCACCCTAACACTAACCCTAAAACTAACACTAACACTAAACCTCACCCTAACCATCCCCCTAACCCTAATTCTAACCCTAAACCTCACCCTCACTCTAACCCTAACCCTAAGCCTCACCTTAACCATAAACCTCACCCTAACCCTAACCCTCACCATAACACTTCCCCACACCCTAAAACTAACCATAAACCAAACACTCAGCCTCACACTAATCCTAACCCTCACCTCAACCTAACCCTCACCCTAACCCTAACACTAACCCTAACCCTCACCCTCACCTTAGCCCTCACCCTAACCCTAATTCTAAAACTCATGCTCACCCTAACCCTAACCCTCATCCTCACCCTAAACCTCACACTAAGCCGAATCCTAATCCTCAATCTAACCCTCACCCTAACCCTAGCACTAACCCTTACCTAACCCTAAGCATAACCCTAACACTCACCCTTATTTTAACCCTCAGCCTCAGGTAAAGCTCACCATTACCCTTACCATCATCCCCACTCTAACCCTCCCCCTAACCTTAAACCTCATTCTAACCCTCACCCTAACCGTACAACAAAACTTCACCCTAACCCTAAAACTCACCCTCAACCTCATGCTCAGCCTAACCCTAAGCGAAGCCTAACCCTTACCCTAACCCTCACCCTCACCCTCGCCCTCACCATAACACTAATCTTAACCTAACCCTCATCCTAACCCTTACCCTAATCCTAACCCTACCATCATCCTAATCCTAATCCTCAACCCCACCCTCACCCTCAACCTACCCCTAAGCCTAAGTCTAAGCTTACCCTAACCCTCACCCTCACCCTCACCCTAACCTTAATCCTAACCCTAAACCTAACCCGACACCTTAACCTCAACCTAACCCTCACCCTAAATTTAACCCTAACACTAACCTTAACCCATGAACTAACCCTCCCCCTACCCCTAAATCTAAACCTAAACCTAACCCTCAACCTAACCCTAATCCTACCCCTAAACCTACACCTCACCCTAAACATAACCCTAAACCTCACCCTCAAACTCACCCTCACCGAAACTCTAACCCTAACCCTAACAATAACACTAACCGTAACCCTAACGCTCACCTTAACCCAAACCCTAACACTAATCCTCAACCTAACCCTATCCCTCTTCCTAACCCTAAACTTAACCCGAACCCTAACTCTCACCCTAACCCTAACCCTAACCATCACCCTCACCCTCAGCCTAACCCTAAGCCTAACCCGAACCCTAACCTTCACACTCAGCTTAACCCTTATCCTAATCCTAATCCTAACTCTAAGCCTAACCCTCACCCTAACCCTAACCCTCCCCCTAAACCTATATCTAACCCTAAACCTCACCCTCACCCTCACCATAACCCTAACCCTAAACCTCACCATAACCAGAACCCTCACCCTAACCCTAACCCTCACAATAAAGCTTACCCTCACCCTAACACTAACCCTAACCCTAACACTCACGATCACAATAATCCTAACCCTCACCCTAATCCTAAACCTCACCCTAACACTAACCCTAACACTAACTCTAACCGTAAACCTCACCCTCATCCTAAAACTAACTCTAACCCTAACCCAAACCCTAAACCTCAGCCTAACCCTAAGCATGTCCCTCACCCTTACCCTCACCCTAGCCCTCAACCAAACCCTAATTATAACCCTCACACTCACACTAACCCTAACCCTCATCCTCACCCTAAACCTCACACTAACCCTAAACCTAATCCTCAATCTAACCCTTATCTTAACCCTAACCCTAACCCTTATCCTAACCCTAAAACAAACCCTAACCCTCACCCTTAACGAATCCCTCACCCTCAGCCTAAACCTCACCTTTGCCTTTACCATCATCCTCACCATAACCCTCAACCTAACACTAAACCTCATCCTAACACTCACCCCAACCGTAAACCTAACTATCACCCTAACCCTAAACCTCACCCTCAACCTCACACTCAGCCAAAACCTAAGCCTAAGCCTAAGCCTTACCCTAACCCTCACCCTCAACCTAGACGTCACCCAAACCCTAATCCTAACCCTAACCCTCATCCTAACCCTCAACCTACACCTAAACCTAACCATCACCCTAACCCTAATCCTAACCCTCACCCTCAACCCCAACCTCACCATAACTCTAACCCTTACCCTAACAATAACACTAACCCTAAACTTACCCTAACCCTCACCATAACCCTCACCCTCAGCCTCACCCTCACTGCAAACTTAACCCTAACCACAACACTAAAATAACCCTAACCCTAACTCTAATCCTCACCCCCACAATCACACTCAGCCTAATCCTAAACCTAACCCTAATCCTAACCCTAACCTTAACCCTAACCATAAACCTCAGCCTCAGCATCACCCTCACCACAAACTTAACCCAAACTAACATAACACTAAAAATAACCCTATCCCTAACCCTAATCCTAACCCTAACCCTAATCCTCAACCCCACTGTCACACACAGCCTAAACCTAAGCCTAATCCTAACCCTAAACCTAACCCTAACCCTCACTGTAACACTAAAACTAACCCTAACCCTAACCATAACCATAACCATAACCCTCAGCCTCACCCTCACCCTAACCCTAACCCGAACCCTAACCCTCATCCTAACCCTAATCCTAACTCTAACACTAACCCTAACCCTCACACTCACCCTCAGCCTAATCCTAATCCTAAACCAAACCCTATCCCTAACCCTAACCCTCACCCTCACCCTAATCCTCACCCTATCCCTAACACTAACCCTAAACCTAACCCTCACCCTCAGACTCACCTTAACCCTAACTCTAACGTTAAACCCCACCCTCACCCTAACCCTAACCCTAACCCTAAACCTCCCCCTAACCCTAAACCTAAACCTCAACCTAACACTCACCTTAACCCTACACTAACCCTAACCCTAACCCTCATCCTAACCCTCCCCCTAACTCTAAGTCTAACCATAAACCTCACCTTTACCCTATCCCTAATCCTAACCCTAAACCTAAACTACACCCTAAACCTAACCCTAACCCTCACACTCACCCTCAGCCTAATGCTAATCCTAAACCAAAACCTATCCTTAACCCTAACCCTCACCCTCACCCTAATCCTCACCCTATCCCTAACACTAACCCTAAACCTAACCCTCACCCTCAGACTCACCCTAACCCTAACTCTAACGTTAAACCCCACCCTCACCCTAACCCTAACCCTAACCCTAAACCTCCCCCTAACCCTAAACCTAAACCTCAACCTAACCCTCACCTTAACCCTAACACTAACCCTAACCCTAACCCTCATCCTAACCCTCCCCCTAACTCTAAGTCTAACCATAAACCTCACTTTTACCCTATCCCTAATCCTAACCCTAAACCTAAACCTCACCCTAAACCTAACCCTAACCCTCAGCCTCACCCTAACCCTCACAGTAATTCTAATCCTAACCGTAACAATAAAACTAATCCTAACCCAAAATCTAACCCTAACCCTAAACCTAAGCCTAATCCTAACACCTACACTCACCCTAACCCTAATCCTAACCCTAACCCTCACACTAATCCTAAACCTCAACCTCACTGTAACCCTAACCCTCACCCAAACCCTCACGCGAACCCTAAACCTTACCCTCAACCTATCCCTTACCCTCACCCTCAACCTCACCCTCAGTCTAAACCTAAGCCAAACCCTAAACCTAACCCTAATACACACACTCACCCTCACCATAAAGCTAATCCTAACCCTAACCCAAACCATGACCCTAAACCTCCCCCTAACTCTCACCCTAAATCTAACCCTAAAACTAACCCTAAACCTAACCCTCAAGGTAAACCTCAACCTAACCCTAACTCTATAGCTAACCTTAACCCTCACCCTCACTGTCACCGTAACTGTAACCCAAAACCTAAACCTAAAAATAACCCTAACCCTCACCCTCACCCTAACACTAATCATAAACCTAAAACTACCCTTAACCCTTAACGTCAACCTAATCCTCACCCTAACCTTAACGCTAACACTAACCCTAACCCTAACCCACGAACTAACCCTCCCCCAACTCTAAATATAACCATAAACCTGACACTCACCCTAAAACTAATCCTAACCCTAACCCTAAACCTCACCCTAACACTAACCCTAAGCCTCACCCTCACCCTCACCCTCAATTTAACTCTAACTCTAACCCTAACAATAATACTAATCCTAAACCTAAATCTAACCCTAAGCCTAACCCTAACCCTAATCCTAAAACACACCCTCACCCTAACCCTAATCCTAACCATTACCCTAACCCTCACCCTCACCATAACCTTAACCCTCATCCAAACCATCACCCTAACCCTAATCTTAACCCTAATTCTCCTCCTAACCCTCAACCTAAACCTAACACTAACCCTAACCCTCAAATCAGCTTCAACCTAACACTAACTCACACCCTAAACCTCACCCTCACCCTAAACCTAACCATAACTCTAACCCTGAAAATCACCACAAGCCTAACCCTAAAGCTCACCCTCCCCCTAGCCTTCACCCTAACGATAATCCCAACCCTAAACCTCATCCTAAACCTCACCCTATCACTAACCCTAACCCTCATCCTCACCATCACCCTAAGCCTAACCAAAACTCTCAAACTAACTCTAACCCTCACCCTCACAATAACCCTTACCCTAACCCTCACGCTAACCCTAAATTTAACCCGAACCCTAACTCTCACCCTAAAGCTAACCCTAACTCTCACCCTAACCCTAATCCTCACCATCACCCTCAGCCTCAGCCTAAGCCTAAGCCTAATCCTAAACTTAACCCTAACCCTCACACTCACCCTAAGCCTAACCCTAATCCTAATTCTAACCCTAAGCCTAAACCGCACACTCAACCTAACCCTAACACTAACCCTAACCCTAACCCTATCCCTTACCTAATCCTCACCCCCAACCTCACCCTCAGCCTAACCCTAAGCCTAACCATAACACTAACCCTAAACCTCACCGTAATCCAAACCCTAACCTTAACCCTAACCCTAACCGAAACACTAACACTAACCCCAAACCTAACCCTAACCCTTATCCTATCCCTAACCCTAATCCTCAACCTCAATGTCACCCTAACCCAAACAATAAACCTAACCCTCACCCTAATCCTAAGCCTAACCCTAACCCTAACCCTCACACTCACCCTCACCCTAACCCTAATCCTAAACCTAACCCTCACCCTAACCCTCACCCTAGCCCTCAAACTGACCCTAATCCTAACCCTAAACCTAATCCTAAACCTCACACTAACCCTAACCTTAACCCTCACACTAACCCTAACCCTAAACCTAAACCTCACCCTAACACTAAACCGAATCCTCACCTTCACCCTTACTCTCAACTTAACTCTAACCCTTAACCTAACAATAAACCTAAACCTAAACCTAACCCTAACCATCACACTCACCATAACTCTAAACCTTACTCTAACACTAAACCTCACCCTAATCCTCACCCTCACCCTCACCCTAACTCAAACCCTAATACTCACCCACACCCTCACCCTCAGCCTAACCCTAAGCCTAAACCTAACCCTAACCCTACCCATCACCTTAACCCTAACCCTAACCCAAACCCTAACCCTGAACCAAAACCTAATCCTCAGCCTCACACTCACCCTAACCCAAACCCTAACCCTTACCCTCACCCTAACCCTAAATCTAACCCGAACCCTAACCCTCACACTCACCCTCACCATTACCATAATCCTAAACCTAACCTTATCCCTAAACCTATGCTTCATATTAACCCTCAGCCTAGCCCTCACGCTAACCCTAATCCTAACCCTAAACCTTATCCTAACCCTCACCCTAACCCTACCCCTAACCCTCACCCTCACCTTCAGCCTCACTTTAACTCTAACTCGAACCCTAACAATAACACTAATCATAAACCTAAACCTAACCCTAACCCTAACCCTATACCTAATCCTACCACACACCCTCACCCTAACCCTAATCCTAACCATAGCATTAACCCTCACCCTAAACCTCACACTAACCCTAACACTAATCCTCAATCTAACACTTACCCTCACCCTACACCCTAGCCCTCACCCTTACCCTAACACTAACCCTAACCATAATCATAACCCTCAACCTCAGCCTCACATTCACAGCAAACATAACCCAAACCATAACACTAACAATAACCCTAACCCTCACCCTAATCCTAATCCTACCCCTACCCCTAAACCTCACCCTAGCCCACACCCTAAACCTAAGCCTAAGCCTAACCCTCACCCTAACTCTCACTCTAACCCAAACCCCAAACCTCAACCGAAACCTAACCCTCAACCTCACCCTCAGCCTAACTCTAATCCTAACCTGAACCCTAACCTTAACCCTCACACACACAGTCACCTTAACCCTAGACCTAATCCTAACCTTAACCCTAACCCTCACCCTCACCCAAAACCTCACCCTAACCCTAAACATAACCCTCACCCTCAGCCTCACATTCACAACAAACTTAACCCAAACCATAACACTAAAAATAACCCTAACCCTCACCCTCAACCTAACCCTAAACCTAAACCTAAACCTAACCCTAACCCTAACCCTAAACCTAAACCTGACCCTAACCCTAATCCTAACTCTCACCCTCACTCTCACAGTAACCATAACCCTAACCCTAACCCTTACAATAACCCTAACCCTAACCCTATACCTCATCCTAACCATATCCTTCACAATAACCCTAACCCACACCCTAAAGCTTATCCTCACCTTAACCCTAAACCTCACACTCACCCTAACCCTCACCCTAATCCTAATCCTAACCCTAAGCCTAACCCTCACCCTCACCCTAACCCTCACACTAAACCTAACTCTAACACTAACCCTAACCCTAACCCTCACCCTCCGCCTAAACCTAACCCTAACTCTAACCCTAAACCTCCTCCTCCCCCCACCCTAACCCTAACCCTAACCCTAAACATCACCCAAACCCTAACCCTAAACCTCACCCTCACCCTAGCCCTCACCCTAATCCTAATCCTAACACTAAACCTCACTCTAACCCTAACCTTAATCTTAATCCTAACCCTAAACCTAACCCTCACCCTCACCCTAAGACTCACCCTAACACTAACCCTCACCCTCACTCTCATCCTAACCATAACTGTAACCCTAAACCTCACCCTCATCCTAATCCTCACCCTAAACCTAAACCTCCCCCCTACACTAAACCTAAACCTCACCCTCAACCTAGCACTCACCCTAACCCTAATCCTAACCCTAACCCTCACCCTAATGCTAATGCTTACACTCAACCTCACCCTCAGCGTAACCCTAAGCCTAACCCTAAACCTAACCCTAACACAAATATTCACCCTCACGTTTACCCTAATCCTAACCCTAAACCTAAGCCTCCCTCTAATTCTCACCCTAACCCTAACCCTAACACTAACACTACCCGTAACCCTCAACCTAACCCTCACCCTAACCCTAACTCTAACCCTAAACCTCACCCTGACCCTAAACCTAACTCTAACCCTAACCCAAACCATAAACTTCACCATAAAACTAACCCTCACCCTCACCCTCAGCCTAAAACTAAACCTGACCCTAACAATAACCCTAACACTAATCCTAACCCTCTCCCTAACCATAACGATCACCCTAACCCATAACCTCACCCTAACACTTACCCTCACCCTAAAACTAACCCTAACCCTAACACTAACCCTCACACTAACCCTAACCCTAAGCCTAACCCTAAACCTCACCGTAACCCTAACCCTAACCCTAAAGAGAATTAACCCTAACCCTAAATCTAACCCTAATCCTCAGCCTCACCCTCATCCTAACCCAAACCCTAACCCTAAACCTCACCCTAACCCTAAGCCTATATCTAACCCTCAACCTCACCCTCAGCCTAACCATAACCCTGACCCTAACCCTAAACCCCAACCTATCCCTAACCCGCACCCTCAACCTCACCATAACTCTAACCCAAACCCTAACACTAACACTAACCCTAACCCTAACCATCACTTTAACCCTAGTCCTCACACCCACCCTCAGCCTCAGCCTAACCCTAAGCCTAACCATAACTCTCAGACTAACCCTCACCGAAACCCTAACGCTAACCCTAACCCTAACCCTAAACCTAACCCTAACCCTAAACCTAACCCTCATTATCAGCATCACCCCTACCCTAACCTAAACTCTAACCCGAACACTCACCCTAACCCTAAGCCCAACCCTAACCTTCACACTCACTCTACCCTAAACCTAATCCTAAACCTACCATTACTCCTAAACCTAACCCTCACCATAACCCTCACCCTAGCCCTCACCCTAACCCTAATCCTAACCCTAAAGCTCAAACTAACCCTAAATCTACCCCTAAACCTCAACCTCACCCTAACCCTAACTCTAACCCTAACAATAAACCTCACAATAAACCTAACCCTAACCCTCACCCTAAACTTAAACCTCACCATCACCCTCAGCCTAACCCTAAGCCTAACCCTAAACCTAACCCTAACACAAATATTCACCCTCACGTTTACCCTAATCCTAACCCTAAACCTAAGCCTCCCTCTAATTCTCACCCTAACCCTAACCCTAACACTAACACTACCCGTAACCCTCAACCTAACCCTCACCCTAACCCTAACTCTAACCCTAAACCTCACCCTGACCCTAAACCTAACTCTAACCCTAACCCAAACCATAAACTTCACCATAAAACTAACCCTCACCCTCACCCTCAGCCTAAAACTAAACCTGACCCTAACAATAACCCTAACACTAATCCTAACCCTCTCCCTAACCATAACGATCACCCTAACCCATAACCTCACCCTAACACTTACCCTCACCCTAAAACTAACCCTAACCCTAACACTAACCCTCACACTAACCCTAACCCTAAGCCTAACCCTAAACCTCACCGTAACCCTAACCCTAACCCTAAAGAGAATTAACCCTAACCCTAAATCTAACCCTAATCCTCAGCCTCACCCTCATCCTAACCCAAACCCTAACCCTAAACCTCACCCTAACCCTAAGCCTATATCTAACCCTCAACCTCACCCTCAGCCTAACCATAACCCTGACCCTAACCCTAAACCCCAACCTATCCCTAACCCGCACCCTCAACCTCACCATAACTCTAACCCAAACCCTAACACTAACACTAACCCTAACCCTAACCATCACTTTAACCCTAGTCCTCACACCCACCCTCAGCCTCAGCCTAACCCTAAGCCTAACCATAACTCTCAGACTAACCCTCACCGAAACCCTAACGCTAACCCTAACCCTAACCCTAAACCTAACCCTAACCCTAAACCTAACCCTCATTATCAGCATCACCCCTACCCTAACCTAAACTCTAACCCGAACACTCACCCTAACCCTAAGCCCAACCCTAACCTTCACACTCACTCTACCCTAAACCTAATCCTAAACCTACCATTACTCCTAAACCTAACCCTCACCATAACCCTCACCCTAGCCCTCACCCTAACCCTAATCCTAACCCTAAAGCTCAAACTAACCCTAAATCTACCCCTAAACCTCAACCTCACCCTAACCCTAACTCTAACCCTAACAATAAACCTCACAATAAACCTAACCCTAACCCTCACCCTAAACTTAAACCTCACCATCACCCTCAGCCTAACCCTAAGCCTAACCCTAAACCTATCCCTAACACACACTCACGCTCACACTAACACTAATGCTAACCCTAATCCTAACCCTCCCCCTAACTCTCACCCTAAACCTAACCTTAACACGAACACTAAACCTAACCCTCAACTTAACCGTCACCCTAACCCTAACTCTAAACCTAAACCTCACCATCATGTTAACCCTAACTCTAACCCTAACCCAAAACCTAAACCTCACCCTAACTCTAACCCTAACCCTCATCCTCACCCTCACCATAACCATAACCCTAACCCTAACCCTAACAGTAACCCTAAACCTATTCCGAACCCTCACCCTAACCATAATTCTCACCCTAACCCAAACCATCACCCTATTACTTACCCTCACCCTAACACTAACCCTAACCCTAACAATAACCCTCACACTAATCCAAGCCCTAACCCTAACCCTAAATCTCAACCTAACCCAGACCATCACCCTAACCCTAAAAATAACCCTCACCCTAACCCCCCTTAAAGTTATATCTAACCCTCAACCTCACACTCACCCTAACCCTAAACCTAAACCCCACCCTAACCCTAACCCTAAACCTCACCCTCATGCTCAGCCTAAGCCTAAGCCTAAGCTTAACCCTAACCCTAACCCTCACCAAAACCCCAACACTAACACAAACCCTAACTCTAACCCTAAACCTCACCCTCACTCTAACCTTAACACTAACCCTAACCCTAAACCTAAGCCTCATCCTAACCCTAACCCTCACCCTCACCCTCACCCTCACCGTAACTGTAACCCTAACTCTAAACCTAACAATAACCCTAACACTAACCCTAAACTTCATCCTAACCATAACCTTCACCCTAACCCTAACCCTCACCCTAATACTTACCCTCATCCTAACACTAACCCTAACCCTAACACTAACCCTCACACTAAACCTAACCCTCACAATAACCCAAAACCTCACCCTAACCCTAAACCTCACCCTGAACCTAGCCCTCAACCAAACCCTAACCCTCATCCTCACCCTAAAACTCACACTAAACATAACACGAATCCTCAATCTAACCCTCAACCTCACCCTAACCGTAACCCTCACCTTTGCCCTAAACTGCACCTAACCCTCACCTTTACCCTTACCGTGACCCTCAAAACTCACCCTCACCCTAACCCTAATCCTCATCCTATCACTCACCCTAATGGTAACACAAACCATCACCCTAATCCTAACCCACACCCTCACCCTCAGTCTCAACCTAACCCTAAGCCTAAGCCTAACCCTAACCCTAACCCTCACCCTCACCCTAGCCCTCACCCTAACCCTAATCCTAAACCTAACCCTCATCCTAACACTTAACATAACCATAACATTAACCATCTTTTTAAACCTAATCCTCATCCCCACCCATACCCTCAGCCTAACCTAAGCCTAAGCCGAACCCTAACCCTAACCCTCACACTCACCCTCACTGTAAACCTTATCCTAAAACTAACCCTAATCCTAGCATTATACCTCAACCTAACCCTCACCCTAACCCTAACCCTAACACTAACCCTAACCCTAAACCTTCCCCTAACCGTAACTCTAACCCTAAACCACACCCTCACCCTATCCATAACCCTTACCCTAAACCTCACCCTAACCCTGATCCTAACCCTCACCGTCACCCTCACCCTCACTGTAACTCTAACCCTATCCCTAATACTAACCCTCACCCTCACCCTAACCCTAACCCTAACCCTAACTCTCACCCTCACCATAACGCTAACCCTAAACCTAAACCTAAACCTCACCCTAATGCTAACCCTAACCCTCACCCTCACTCTAACCCTCATCCTAACACTAATGTTAACCCTAAACCTCACCCTCACCCTCATGCTCGGCCTAAGCCTAAGCCTAAGCCAAAGATTAACCCTGACCCTGACCCTCACCCTAACCCTAACCCTAACCGTAACACTAACCCTAACACTAACCCTCACACTAACCCTCACCCTAACGCTAATTCTAAACCTAAACCTCACCCTCACCCTAACCCTAAACCTCACCCTCACCCTCACCCTCTGCCTAATATTAAACCTAAACCTAACCCTAACCTTAACCCTAACAAGAAGAGTAACCCTCACCCTAACCGTCACCCTAACCATAACCCTAACACTCACACTCACCATAGCCCATAACCAAACCCTAAGCCTAAGCCTAACTCTCACCCTAACCCTCACTCTATTCCTAACCCCAACACTCACCTTAACCATAACCCTTACCCTCACCCTAACTCTAATCCTAACCCTAACCCTAACTCTAACCCTCCCCTTAACTCTCACCTTAACAGTAACACTAACCCTAACCCTCAACCTAACCCTCACCCTAATCCTAACTCTAACCTAAAACTCACCCTGACCCTAAACCCAACTCTAACATTAACCCAAACCCTAAACCTCCTCTAACCCTAACCCTAACCCTCATCCTCACCCTCAACATAACCGCAACCCTAAACCTAACAATAAGAATAACCTTAACCGTATTCCTAACCCTCAACCTAACACTTACCCTCACCCTAACACTAATCCTAAACTTCACCCTAACCCTCTCCCTAACCCTATATGTAACCCTCAACCTCACACTCACCCTAAACCTAACCCTAAACCCCACATTAACCCTAACCCTAACAATCACCCTTGTGCTCGGCCTAAGCTTAAGCCAAAGACTAAGCCTAACACTAACCCTAAACATCACCCTAACCCCAAAAATAAAACTAAACCTAACTCTAACCCTAAACCTCACCCTCACCCTAACACTAATTCTATCCCTAACCCTAAACCTAAACCTCATCCTAACCCTAACCCTCACCCTCACCCTCACATTCACCCTCACCGTAACCGTAACCCTAACCCTAACCCTAACAATAACCCTAACCCTAACCCTCATCCTAAGCATAACCTTCAGCGTAACCCTAACCCTCACCCTAACACTTACCCTCACCCTAACACTAACACTCACCCTAACACTAATCCTCACACTAACCCTAACCCTCACCCTAACCCTAAACTTCACCCTAACCCTAACCCTCAACCTCAACCTAGCCCTCAACCTAACCCTAACCCTCATCCTTACCCTAAACCTCACACTAACCCTAACAGTAATCCTCAATCTCAACCTCACCCTCACCCTAAACCTAACACTCACCCTTACCGTTAACCTCACCCTCAGCCTAACACTCACCTTTACCCTTACCATCACCCTCACACGAACCCTCAACATAAAACTAATACTCATCCTAACCCTAACCCTAACGGTAACCCCAACCATCACCCTAACCCTAACCCTCACACTCACCCTCAGCCTCAGCCTAAACCTAAGCCTAAGTCTTGGCCTAACCCTAAACCTCACCCTCACCCTAACCCTAACCCTCTTCCTAACTCTTAACCTAACCATAAACCTAACCATCTTTCTAAACCTAATCCTCATCCCCACCCATACCCTCAGCCTAACCCTAACCCTAAGCCGAACCCTAACCTTAACCCTCACACTCACCCTCACCAAAAACCTAATCCTAAACCTAAACCTAACCCTAAAATTAAACCTCAGTCTAACACTCACCCTAACCCTAACCCTAACCCTAACCCTAATGCTCACCCTAACCCTCCCCCTAACCCTAACTCTAACCCTAAACGTCACCCTCAACCTAACCATAACCCTAACCCTAAACCTCACCCTAAACCTGATCCTTACCCTCACCCTCACTGTAATTCTAACCCTAACCCTAATCCTAACCCTCACCCTCACCCTAATCATAACCCTAACCCTCACCCTTAACCTAACCCTCACACTCACCGTAACCCTAACCCAAACCCTAAACCTCACCATAACCCTAACAATAACCCTCAACCTCACCCTAGCACTCACCCTAAACCTAATTGTAACTTTAAACCTCATCCAAAACCTCGCCCTAACCCTAACCCTAACCCTCAACCTAACCCTAAACCTAATTCTAACCCTCAACCTAACCCTAACCCTGACCCCAACGTAACCCTAACCCTAACTCTCACCCTAAACCTAAACCTCATCCTAACCCTAACCCTCACCCTCACCCTAACCCTAACACTAATCCTAACCTTAAACCTCACCCTATACCTCACCCTAACCCTAACTCTAACCCTAAACCTGACCCTCACCCTAACCCTCACCCTAACCCTAAAATTCACCCTCACCCTAGCCTTCACCCTAACCCTAATCTGAACCTTAAACCTCATCCTAACCCTCACCCTAACCCTAAACCTAACCCTCAACCTAACCCTAAACCTCACCCCTAACCTCACCCTTAGTCTAACCCTAAGCCTAACCCTAAACCTAACCCTAACCCACACACTCACCCTCAACCTAACCCTAACCCTAACCCTCACCCTAACCCTAACCCTCATCCTCAATCTCACCCTTAGCCTAACCCTAAGCCTAACCCTAAACCTAAACCTAACACACACACTCACCCTCACCCTAATGTTAATCCTAACCCTAACCCTAACCCTCACCCTCACCCTAGCCTTCACCCTAACCCTAATCCTAAACCTAACTCAAACTCTAACCATAACCCTAACCCTAAAGCTCACCCTAAACCTAACCCTTACCCTCACCCTCACTCTAAGGGTAACCCTAATCCTAACCCTAACAATAACCGTAACCCTAACTCTTACCCTCACCCTAACCATAACAATCACCCGAAACTAACCCTCATCCTAACACTTACCCTCAACCTTACCTTAACCCTAAGCCTCAGCCTAATCCTGACCTTTATGCTTACCATCACAATCACCTTAACCCTCACCCTAGTCCTAACCCTAATCCTTACCCTCACCCTCACCATAACCCTAACCATCACTCTAACCCTATTCTTCACCCTCAACCTCACCCTCAGACTAACACTAACCCTAAACTTACCCATAAACCCCACCCTAACCCTAAACCTAACCCTCACCCGCACCCTCACCCTCACCGTAACTCTAACCCTAACCCTATCAATAACACTAAACCTAACCTGAACCATCACCCTAAACCTAATCCTAACCCTCACCCTCATACTCAGTCTAAGTCTAAGCCTAAGCCTAACCCTAAACCTAACTCTCAACCTAACCCTATCCCTAACCCTAACCCTAACACTAACCCTAAATCTCACTCTCACCCTAACACTAATTCTAACCCTAACCCTAAAACTAAACCTCATCCTAACCTTAACCCTAAGACTCACCCTCACCCTCAGCCTAAACCTATGCTTAACATTAACCCTAAACCTAACCCTCACACTCATCCTCACCCTAAATCTAACTCTAACCCTAAACCTCACCATCACCCTAACCCTAAATCTAATACTAAACCTCACCCTAACCCTAACCCTAACCTCACCCCAAACCTAACCCTCACCCTCACCCTCAGACTAAACCTAAGGATAACCCTAACCCTAAAACTAACCCTCACACTCACCCTAACCCTAAACCTAATCCTAATTCTAACCATAGCCCTAAACCTCACCCCCACCCCAACCCTCACCCTAACCCTAAATCTAACCCTGAAACTAACTCTCACACTCAGCCTCACCCTAACCCTAATTCTAACACTAAACCTCACCCACACCATAACCCTAACGCTAACCCTAACCCTAAACCTAACACTAACCCTAACCACAAACCTCAACCTAACCCTCAGCCTAACCCTAAATCTATCCCTAATCCTCACCCTCAACCTAACCTTCACTCTAAACCTAACCCAAACACTAAATCTCACCCTAACCCTAAACCTAACCCTCACACTCACCCTCACCGTAACCGTAACCCTAAACCTAACCCTAATAATAACCCTAAAGCTAATCCTAACCCTCACCCTAACCATAACACTCACCCTAACCCAAACCCTCGCCCTAACACTTACTCTCACGCTAACACTAACCCTAACCCTAACACTAACCCTCACACTAACCATAACCCTAACCATTAGCCTAAACCTCAACCTAACCCTCACCCTCACCCTAACCCTAACACTAACCGTATTCCTAAACCTTGTCCTAACCCTTCCCCTAACCCTATATCTAACCCTAAACCTCATGCTAACCCTAACCCTAAGCCTAAGCCTAACACTAAACCTAACCCTAACCCTAAACATAACCTTAATCCACAGCCTGACCTTCACCCTTACCCAAACACTAACACTAACCCACACCCTCATCCTCAGCCTAACCCTAAGCCTAACCCTAACCCTAACCATCACCTTAAACCTAACCCTAAACCTAACACTAAACCTGAACCAAACCCTAATCCTCAGCCTTACCCTTACCCTAACCCAAACCCTAACCCTAACCCTCACCCTAACACTAAGCCTGACCCTAAACCTAACCTCCACACTCACCCTCACCATAACCCTAATCCTAATCCTAATGGTATCCCTAAACCTTAACCTCACTTTAATCCTCATGCTAGCCCTCAACCTAACCCTAATAATAACCCTAAAACTTATCCTAACCCTCAACATAACCCTAACCCTCACCCTAACCCTCACCCTCACCATAACCCTAACCCTAACAATAACCCAAACCCTAACCCTCAACCTCAGCCTCATCCTAACCCTAACTCTAACGCTAAATTTCCTCCTCCCCCTAACCCTAAACTTCACGCTCATCGAAAAACTAACCGTAACCTTAACCCTAACAATAACCCTAACCCTAACGCTCACCCTAAGCATAATCCTCACCCTAACCCTAACCCTCACCCTAACACTTACCCTCACCCTAACCCTAACACTAACCCTCACACTAACCCTAACCCTCACCCTAATCCTAAACCTCACCCTAACCCTAAACCTCAACCTCACCCTAGCACTCACCCTAACCCTAATTCTAACCCTCACCCTCAACCTAGCCCTCAACCTAACCCTAACCCTCATCCTCAACCTATCCGTCACCCTAACCCTAATTCTAACCCTCATGCTCACCCTAACCCTAACCCTCATCCTCACCCTAAACCTCACACTAACCCTAAACCTAATCCTCAGTCTAACCCTCACCCTAACCCTAACCCTAACCCTTAACCTAACCCTAAACCTAGCCCTAACACTCGCCCTTATCTTAACCCTCAACCTCAGCCTAAACCTCAACTTTACCCTTACCATCATCTTCAACCTAAACCTCAGCCTAACCCTAAACCTCATCCTAACCAACACCATAAACTTAAACTCAGCCTAAGCCTAAGCCTAAACCTAATCCTAAACTTTATCCTAAACCTCACACTGACCCTCAAAGTAACCCTAACCATCACCATCACCAAAATCCTTACCCTAACAATCAATCTAACCCTAAACTTAACCCAATCCTTAAATCTCAACCTAACCTTAACCCTCACCATAACCCGAACCCTCACCCGAACTCTCACCCTCAGCCTAACCCTAAGCCTAAGCCTAACCATAACCCTAAACATTAACCTCAACCTAACCATCACCATAACCCTAACCCTAATCCTAACACTAAACCTCACCCTAAACCTAACCTTAATCCTAATCCTAACCCTAACCTTAACCTTCACCCTCACCCTAACCCTCACCTTAACCCTAACACTAACACTAACCCTAACCCTATCCCTCACGTCAGTCTCATCCTAACCCTAACTGTAACCCTAAACCTCATCCTCATCCTAACACTCACCCTAAACCTAAACCTCATGTAACCCTATACCTAAAACTTACCCTCGACCTAGCCCTCACCCAAACCCTAACCCTAACCCTAACCCTAATCCTAACCCCTCCCCTAACCCTAACCCTAAACCTCACCCTAACCCTCACCCTAATGTTAAACCTCACCCTCAACCTCACCCTCAGCCTAACCCTAAACCTAACCCTAACACACATACTCACCCTCACGTTTACCCTAATCCTAACCCTAACCCTAACCCTAACCCTCACCCTAACCCTAACCCTCACATTAACCCTAACCCTAAAATTAACCCTAACCCTAAACCACACCCTCAGCCTCACCCTAACCCTAAACCTAAACCTAAACCTCACCCTCACCCTCACCCTAACCCTCACCCTCACCCTTGCGCTCATCCAAACCCTAATCCTAACCCTAAACCTCATCCTAAACCTCCCCCTAACCCTATGACTAAGCCTCACCCTAACCCTAACTTTCTCACCCTCAACCTCACCCTCAGCCTAACCCTAAGCCTAACCCTAAACCTAACCCTAACACACACAATCACCCTCAGCCTAACCCTAAGTGTATACCTAAATCTAACCCTAACTCTCACCCTCAGCCTCCCCCTAACCCTAATTCTATCGCTATACCTCACCCTCACCCTACCCCTAATGCTAAACCTTAACCCTAACCCGAACCCTAACCCAAACCCTCCCCCTAAATCTCACCCTAACCCTAACACTAACACTAACGCTAACGCTAACCCTAACATTAAACCTCAACCTAACCCTAACCCTAACCCTATCCCTCACCCTAACCCTCACCCTCACACTCAGCCTAACTTTAAGCCTAACCCTAATCCTAACCCTAACCCTCACACTCACCCTAACCCTAACCCTAATCCTAATCCTAACCCTATCCCTATCCCTCACCCTCACACTAACACTCACCCGAACCCTAACCCTAACACTAACCCTAACCCTAACCCTCACTATCAACCTCACCCTCAGCCTAACCCTAAGCCTAACGCTAAACCTAACACTCACACACACACTCACCCTCACCCTAACCCTAATCCTAAACCTAAACGTAACCATAAACCTCCGCCTAATTCTCACCCTAACGCTAACCCTAACACTAACCCTAACCCTCGACCAACCCCTCACCCTAACCCTAGCTCTAACGCTAAACCTCACCCTCACCCTAAACCTAACTCTAACCCTAACCCAAACCCGAAACCTCACCCTAAGCCTAACCCTAAACCTCATCCTCACCTTCACCCTAACCCTAACTCTAACAATAACGCTAACCCTATTTCTCACCCTAACCCTAACCCTAAACCTCACCTTCACCTTCACCGTCACAGTAACCGTAACAATAACCCTAGCAATAACACTTACCCTAACCCTAAACCTCACCCTAACCATAACCCTCACCCTAACCCTAAAACTCACCCTAAAACATACCCTCAAACTAACACTAACCCTCACACTAACCCTAACCCTAACCATAACCCTAAACCTCACCCTAACACTAACCCTAACCCTAACATTCACCCTAACCCTAATTCTAACCCTAACCCTCACCCTAACCATAAATCTCATCCTCACCATAAACCTCACACTAACCCTAACCCTAATCCTAAATCTAACCCTCACCCTCACAATAACCCTAACCCTAACCCTTAACCTAACCCTCAGCCTAACCTTAACCCTCACCCTTACAGTAACCCTCACCCTCAGCCTAACACTCACCTTTAACCTTAACGACACCCACAACCTAACCCTCACCCTAAGCCTAAACTTAACCGAAACCTAACTCTCACCATAACCTTAAACCTAACCATCACCTTAACCCTAAACCTCACCCTCACCCTCACCCTCAGCCTAACCCTAAGCCTAACCCTAAACCTAACCCTAATCCTCACACTGACCCTCTCCCTAACCCCAATCCTAATCCTAACCCTAACCCTAACACACACCCTCACCCTAACCATCACCCTAAACCTAACCCTAACACTAACACACACCCTCACCCTAACCCTCACCCTAACCCTATATCTAACCCTAAACTACAAACTCACAGTGACCCTAACCCTAACCCAACCCTAAACCTCACCCTATCCCTAAACCTAAACCTCACCCTCACCCTAGCCGTCACCCTAACCCTAATCCTAAACCTAACCCACATCCTAACCCTCAACCTAACCCTAAACCTAACCCTAACCCTAATCCTAAAACTCACACTCAACCTAACCCTCAGGATAACCCTAAGACTAACCCTAAACCTAAACGTAACCCACACACTCACCCTCACCCTAACACTAACTATAACCCTAACCCTAAATTTAAACCAACCCTAACACTTACCCTAACCCTAACCCTAACCCTCATCCTAACACACAACCTAACCCTATCCGTATCCATCACCCTAACCCCAACCCTCACCCTCAGCCTAACCCTAAGTCTAAGCATAACTCTAACCCTAACCCTCAACCTCACCCTAAACCTAATCCTATCCCTAACCTTCATCCTAACCCTCACCATAACCCTAACCCTAACCATCATCCAAAACCTATTCCTCACCTCCACCCTCACCCTCAGCCTAACCCTAAGCCTAAGCCTAAACCTAACCATAACCCTCACCCTCAGCCTCACCCTCACCCTAACCCAAATCCTAACCCTAACCCTCACCCTAACTCTAAGCCTAACCCTAATGCTAGCCCTCACCCTAAACCTAATCCTAACCCTAAACTTCATCGTAACCTTCACCCTAACCCTAACCCTAACCCTCACCCTCATGCTCCGCCTAAGCCTAAGCCTAACCCTAAGCCTAACCCTAACCCTAACCCTCACCCTATCCCTAACCTTAACACTATCCCTAACTCTAACCCTAAACCTCACCCTCACCCTAACCCTAACTTACCCTAACCCTAAACCTAATCCTCATCCAAACCCTCACCCTCACCCTCACCTTCACTGTAAACCTAACTGTAACACTAAACCTAACAAAAACCCTAAACCTAACCCTAACCCTCACCCTAATCATAATCCTCACCCTAACCTTAACCCTCATCCTAACATTAACCCTCATCCTAACACTAACCCTAACCCTAACAATAACACTAACCCTAACCCTAAACCTAAACCTAAACATAAACCTCACCCTCAGCCTCACCCTCACCGCAAACCTAACCCTAAACATAACACTAACAATAACCCTAACCATAACCCTAAAACTCACACTCACCCTCACCCTAACGCAAATCCTAAACCTAACCCTATCCCTAACCCGAAGCCTCACCCTAACCCTCACACTAGCCCTCACCCTAAACCTAATCCTAACCCTAAACCTCATTATAAACCTCACCCCAAACCTAACCCTCATCCTAACCCTAACCCTAACCATAACCCTCATGGTTGGCCTAAGCCTAAGCCTAAGTCTAAGCCCAACCTTAAACCTTACCCTCACCCTATTCCTACACCTAACACTAACCCTAACTCTAACTCTAAACCTCACCCTCAACCTAACCCTAAATCTAACCCTAACCCTAAACCTAAACCTCAAACTAACCCTAATCCTAATCCTCACCCTCACCGTAACCCTAACCCTAACCCTAACCCTAACAATAACCCTAAGCCTAACCCTAACCCTCACCGTAAGCATAACCCTCACCCTAACCATAACCCTCACCCTAATATTTACCCTCACCCTAACACTAACCCTAACTCTAACACTAATGCTTACACTAACCCTAACCATCACCCTAAACCTAAACCTCACCCTAACACTAACCCTAACCCTGACCTCACCCTAGCCCTCACCCTAACCCTAAACCTCATCCTCACCCTAAACCTCACACTAACCCTAACACTAATCCTCAATCTAACCTTTACCCTCACCCTAACACTAAACCTAACCCTCAACACTAAACCTAACCCTCAACCTAACCGTAACCCTCACCATAACCGTAACCCTCACCCTCAGCCTAACACTCAGCTTTGCCCTTACCTTTACCCCCACCATAAACCTCACCCTAACCGAACCCTCATCCTAACACTCACCCTACCCCTACCTCTACCCCTAAACCTCAACCTCACCGTAACCCTAACTCTAACCCTAACACTAACACTAAACCTCACCCTAACCAGAAATCTCACCCTCACCCTCACCGTAACCGTAATCCTAACGCCAAACCTAACAATAACCCTATCCCTAACCCTAACCCTCACCCTAATCATAACCTTCACCCTAACCCTCACCCTCACCCTAACCCTCATCCTCACCCTGAACCTCACACTAACCCTAAACCTATTCCTCAATCTAACTCTCACCCTAACCCTAAACTTAACCCTTACCCTAATCCTAAACCTAACCCTAATCCTCACCCTTTTCTTAACTCTCACCCTCAGCCTAAACCTCACCTTTAACCTTACCATCATCCTCACCCTAACCCTAAACCTCATCCTAACCCTCAACCTCAGACAAACCTAACCCTAACCATAATCCTCAATCTAACCTTCACCCTAACCCTAACCCTCACCCTCACCGTAGCCCTCACCCTAACCCTAATCCTAACACTAACCCTCATCCTAATTCTTACCCTAACCCTAACCCCAACCATCACTTTAACCCTAATCCTCAACCCCACTTTCAACTTCAGACTAACCCTAAGCCTAAGCCTAACCCTAAACCTAACCCTAACATACCCTCACAGTAACCCTAATCCTAACCCTAAACCTAACCCTAACCCTAACTCTAACCCTCACCCTCACCCTAGCCCTAACCCTAACCCTAATTCTAACCCTCCCCCTCACCTTAACCCTAAACCTTAACCTAACCCTTAACCCTAAACTCACACTCACCATAACAATTACCCTAATCCTAAACCTAACATTAAGGCTAATCCTCACCCTCACCCTAATCCTCGCCGTAACCCTAAATCTAACAGTAACCTTAAGCCCAACCCACACCATCAGCTTCACCCTAAACCTAACTCTAACCATAAACCTCACTCTCACCTTAAGCCTAACCCTAACCTTAACCCTCAAACTAACCCTAACGCTCACCCTCACTGTAACCCTTACCCTAACTCTCACCCTAACCCTTAACTTAACCCGAACCCTAACTCTCACCCTAACTCTAACCCTAAACCTCACCCTAACCCTAAGCCTCACCCTCACCCTCAGCCTAACCGTAACCCCAACCCTAACCCTCACACTCACCCTAACCTTAACCCTAATCCTAATAGTAAACCTAACCCTAACCCTCACCCTCACCCTAACCATCACCTTAAGCCTAACCCTAACATTAATCGTAACCAAAACCCTTACCCTAAACCTCACCCTAACACTAACCCTACCCATCCCCCTCACCCTAGCCCTCAACCTAACACTAACCCTCATCCTCACCCTAAACCTCACACTAACCCTAACACTAATCCTCAATCTAAACCTCAACCTCACACTAAACCTAACGCTAAACCTCACCCTAACCCTAACTCGCACCCTTACCGTAACCCTCATCCTCAGCCTTAACCCTCATGTTTAAACTTACCTTCACTCCCCCCCTAACCCTCACCCAAACCCTAACCGTAACCCTAACCCTAACTCTACCCCTAAACCTCACCATCAGGCTAACCCTAACTCTAATCCTAACCCTAACACTAAACCTCACCCTAACTCTAATCCTAACCCTAACACTAAACCTCATCCTAACCCTAAACCTAACCCTCACCCTCAACCTCATCCTCAGTCTAACCCTAAGCCTAAGCCTAACCCTTACCCTAATCCTCACCCTCACCCTAGCCTCACCCTAAACTGAATCCTAACCCTAACCCTCATCCTAACCCTCACACTAAACCTAAACCTAACCATCACCATAACCCTAATTCTCACCCCCCCTCACCCTAAGCCTAAGCCTAACCCTAACCATCACACTCACCCTCACCCTAACCCTAATCCTAACCATAACCCTAACCCTAACCCTAAGCCTCAACCTAAGGCTCACCCTAACCTTAAGCCTAACACTAAACCTAACCCTAACCCTCGTCCTAACCCAACAAGTAACCCTAAATCTAACCCTAAACCTCATCCTCACCCTAACCCTAATACTAACCCTAACCCTAACAATATCACTAATCCTAACGAGAAACAGAACCCTAATGCTAAACCTAACCCTAATTCTAACAATCACCCTTACGCTAACACTAATCCTAACCCGAACCCTCAACCTAACCCTAACCCTCACCCTCACTGTAACCCTAAACCTCATCCTAACCCTCATCCTAACCCTGAGCCTAAACCTAAACCTTACCCTAAAACTAACCCTAACCCTCAACCTCACCCAAGCCCTCACTCTAACCCTAATCCTAACCCTAATGCTCACCCTAACCCTAAACTTAACCGAACCCTAACTCTCACCCTAACCCTATCCCTAAGCCTAACCCTAACCCTAACCCTCACCCTCACCCTCAACCTCAGCCTAACCCTAAGGCTAAGCCTAACCCTAACCCTAACTGTCACACTCACACTAACCCATATCCTAATCCTAATCCTAACCCTAAGCCTTAACATCACCCTATCCCTAACCCTAACCCTAACCCTAACTCTCTCCCTAACCCTAAACCTAACCCTCACCCTAACCCTAACCCTCACCCTCACCCTCATCCTCAGCCTAAACCTAAGCTTAAGCTTAACCCAAACTCTAAACCTCAGCCTCACCCTAACCCTAACCCTCACCCTAAAGCTTACCCTAAACCTTACGCTAAACTTCACCCCCAACCTAGCCCTCACCCTAACCCGAATCCTAACCCTAACCCTCGTCCTAACCCTCCCCGAAACCCTAACCCAATCCCTCACCCTAACCCTAACCCTCACCCAAATCCTCATCCTTGGCCTAACCCTAACCCTAACCCTAACCCTCAACCTAACCCTCCACCTAAACCAAACCCTCAACCTCACCCTAACCCTAACCATCATCCTCAACCTCACCTTCACCCTAAACCTAACCCTAACCCTCACATTAACCCTAACCCTAACCCTCATTCTCAGCCTCACCCTAACCCTAACTCTATCCCTAAACCTCACCCTCTCACTAACACTAACCCTAACCTGAAATCTAAACCTCATCATAACCCTAACCCTAAACCTCACCCTCACCTTAGCCCTTACACCAAACCTAATCCTAACCCTAACCCTAATCCTATCCCTTACCCTAACACTAACCCTTACCCTCCCTCTAAATCTCACCCTCAGCCTAATCCTCACGTTTACCCTTACCTTCACCCCCACCCTAACCCTAATCCTAACCCTAACTCTACCTGTAAACCTCACCCTCAGGCAAACTTAACTCTAATCCTATCCCTAACACTAAACCACACCCTAACCCTAACCCTAACCCTCACACTCACCCTAGCCTCACCCTAAACCAAAACCTAACCCTAACCCTCATCCTAACCCTCACACTAAACCTAAACCTAACCATCACCATAACCCTAATTCTCACCCCCCTGCACCCTCAGCCTAACCCTACGCCCTAAGCCTAACCCTAACCATCACACTCACCCTCACCCTAACCCTAATCCTAACCCTAACCCTAACCTTAACCCTAAACCTCAACCTAACCCTCACCCTAAACTTAAGCTTAACAGTAACCCTAACCCTAACCCTCGTCCTAACCCAACAACTAACCCTAAATCTAACCCTAAACCTCAAATTCACCCTAACCCTAATACTAACGCTAACCCTAAAAATATCACTAATCCTAACGATAAACATAACCCTATTGCTAAACCTAAACCTAATTCTAACTATCACACTCACCCTAACCATAATCCTAATCCTAACCCTCACCCTAACTCTAACCCTAAACCTAAACCTTACCCTAACACTAACCCTAACCCTCGGCCTCACCCTAGCCCTCACCCTAAACCGAATCCTAACCCTAATGCTCACCCTAACCCTAAATTTAACCGAACCCTAACTCTCACCCTAACCCTAACCCTAAGCCACACCCTAACCCTAGCCCTCACCCGTCACCCTCACCCTCAGCCTAAACCGAAGGCTAAGCCTAACCCTAACCCTAACTGTCACACTAACCTTAACCCATATCATAATCCTAATCCTAACCCTAAGCTGTAACCTCACCCTCACCCTAACCCTCACCCTAATCAAAATGCTCATCCTCACCCTAACCCTAACCCTCACCCTCAACGTCATCCTCAGCCTAACCCTAAGCCTAAGCTTAACCCTAACTCTAAATCTTAGCCTCACCCTAACCCTAACCCTAACCCTAAAGCTTCCGCTAAACCTAAACCTATACCTCACCCTCACCCTAGCCCTCACCCTAACCCTAATCCTAACCCTAACCCTCATCCTAACCCTCCTCAAAACCCTAAAACATTCCCTCAACCTAAACCTAACCCTCACCCACATCCTCATCCTTTGCCTAACCCTAACCCTAACCCTAAACTCAACCTAACCCTCCACCTAAACCAAACCCTCAACCTCACCCTAATCCTAACCCTCATCCTAAAACTCACCTTCACCCTAAACCTAACCCTAACCCTCACACTAACCCTAAACCTAACCCTCACTCTCAGCCTCACCCAAACCCTAACTCTAACCCTAAACCTCACCCTCTCACTTAACCTAACCCTATCCCGAACCCAAAACTTCACCATAACCCTAACCCTAAACCTCACCCTCACCTTAGCCCTTACACCAAACCTAATCCTAACCCTAACCCTAATCCTATCCCTTACCCTAACACTAACCCTTACCCTCCCTCTAAATCTCAACCTAACACTAACCCTAACACTAACCCTAAACCTAACCCTCAACCTAACCCTCACCCTAACCCTGATTCTAACCCTTAACCTCACCCTCACCCTAACCCTAACTCTAAGCCTAACCCAGACCCTAAACCTCACGCTAACCCTAAATCTAACCCTCACCCTCACCCTCACTCTTGCCTTCACCCTAACCCTAACCCTAATCCTAACCCTAACCCTAACCCTAAACCTCACCCTAAAACTAACCCTAACCCTCACCCTCACCCTAGCCCTCAACCTAACCATAATCCTAACCCTAATCCTCACTCTAACCCTCATCCTAACTCTAGCCCTAAACCTCACCCTAACCCTAACCCTAACCCTAACCCTCAAACTAACCCTAACACTCATGCACAATTTAAGCCTAACCCTAAACCTCACCCTAAGCCTAAAATAACCGGAACCCTAACTCTCACCCTAACCCTAACCCTAACCCATACACTAACCCTAAACCTCACCCTCACTCTCAGTGTAATCCTAAGCCTAAGCCTAACCCTAACCCTTACACTCATACTAACCCTTACCCTAATCCTAATCCTAACCCTAACCCTAACCCTAACCCTCACCCTCAACCTCAGCCTCACCTTAACCCTAAATCTAACCCTAAACCTCATCCTCAACCTAACCCTAACCCTAACCCTAGACCTCACCCTAACCCTAATCCTAACCCTAACCCTCATCCTAACCTTCCCCATAACCCTAACCCTAACCCTCACCCTAACCCTAACCCTCACCCTCACATTCACCCTCAGCCTAATCCTAAGCCTAAACCTAAGCCTACCCCTAAACCAAACCCGAACCCTCACAGTCACCATCAACCTCACCCTCACTGTAACTCTAACCCTAACCCTAACCCTAACCCTCACCCTAACCCTAACCCTAAACCTCCCCCTAACCCTAACCCTCCCCCTAACTCTATATCTAACCCTAAACCACACCCTCACCCTAACCCTAACACTAACCCTAACCCTAACCCTCACCCGAACCCTCTCCCTAACCCTATATCAAATCCTAAACCTCCACCTCACCCTAACTGTAAACCTAACCCTAACCCTATACCCCATCAAAACCCTAAACCTAACCCTCACCCGCACCCTCACCCTCACTGTAAATCTAACCCTAACCCTAACAATGACACTAACCCTAAAATGAAACATCTCCCTAACCGTAATCCTCACACCCAACCTCACCCTCTGCCTAACCCTAAACCTAAGCCTAACCCTCACCCTAACCATTACACTCACCCTCATCCTAACTCTAATCCTAAAACTAACCCTATCCCTAAACCTCAACCTAACCCTAACCCTGACCCTAACCCTAACACTAACGCTAACCCTAAACCTCACCCTAACCCTCCCCCTAACCCTATCTGTAACGCTAAATCTCACCCTCAACCTAGCCCTAACCCTAACCCTAAACCTCACCCTAACCCTAACCCTCAACTTCACCCTCAACCTCACCATAAGTCTAACCCTAACTCTAACAATAACACTAACCATAACCCTAACCCTAAACATAACCCTCAACCTCAGCCTCACCCTCACTACAAACTTAACCCTGACCATAACACTAACAATAACCCTAACCCTAACCCTAAACCTAACTCTAATCCTTACCCCCACCCTCACCCTCAGCCTAAACCTAACCCTAACCCTAAACCTAACCCTCACCGTAACCCTAACACAAACCCCAACACTGACACTAACCCTAACCGTAAACAAAACTCTAAACCTAACACTAAACCTAACCCTAATCCTCAGCCTCACCCTCATCCTAACCCAAACCCTAACCCTAACCATCACCCTAAACCTAAGCCTAACCCTAATCCTTACCCTCACCCTAAACCTAATCCTAACCCTAACCCTCACCCTAACCCTAACCCTAACCCTCACCCTCATGCTCGGCCTAAGCCTAAGCCTAAACCTAAGCCTAACCCTAACCCTAACCCTAACCCTCACCCTATCCCTAACCCTAACACTACCCCTAACTCTAACCCTAAACCTCATCCTCACCCTAACCCTAACTCTGATCATAAGCCAAACCTAACCCTCATACTAACCCTAACCCTCAACCTCACCTTCACCATAACCCTAACTGTAACCCTAAACCTAACAAAAACCCTAAACCTAAC
Source organism: Dipodomys merriami (assembly GCF_024711535.1). Taxonomy (NCBI): domain Eukaryota; kingdom Metazoa; phylum Chordata; class Mammalia; order Rodentia; family Heteromyidae; genus Dipodomys; species Dipodomys merriami. Next base: position 86,778 of record NW_027202881.1, read on the forward strand.
ACTAACCCTCACCCTTTCATAAACCTCACCCTAACCTTAACCCTCACCTAACATTTACCCTCACCCTAACACTAACCCTAAGGCTAACACTAACGCTCACACTAACCCTAACCATCACCCTAACCCTAAACCTCACCCTAACATAAACCCTAACAATCACCCTAAACCTAAACCTTACCCTAACCCTAAACCTCACCCTCAGCCTCACCTTCAGTGTAACCCTAAGCCTAAGCCTAACCCTAACCCTCACACACACCCTAACCCTTACCCTAATCCTAATCCTAACCCTATCCCTAACCCTCACCCTCAGCCTCACCTTAACCCTAATTCTAACCCTAAACCTCACCCTCAACCTAACCCTAAAGCTAACCCTAACACTAAAACTCATCCTCATCCTAACCCTAAACCTCACCCTCACCCTAACCCAAATCCTATCCCTAACCCTCATGCTAACCTTCCTCATAACCCTAATCATAACCCTTACCTTAACACTAACCCTCACCCTCACCCTCAGCCTAACCCTAAGCCTAACCCTAAGCCTAACCCTAAACCTAAAACTAAACCTCACACTCACTCGCACCCTCACCCTCACTGTAACTCTAACCCTAACCCTAACCCTAAAACTCACCCTAATCCTAACCATAACCCTCCCCCTAAACCTATATCTAACCGTAAACCTCACCCTCACCCTAACCCTAACACTAACCCTAAACCTAACCCTCACCCTAGCCACCTCCATAACCCTATATGTAAACCTAAACCTCACCCTCACCCTAACAGTAACCCTAACCATAATCCTAAACCCCACCCTAACCCTAAACCTAAACCTCAACCGCACCCTCAGCTTCACCATAACTCTAACAATAACCCTAACAATAACACTAACCCTAACCCGGACCATCACCCTAACCCTAATCCTCATCCCCAACCTCACCCTCTGCCTAAGCCTAATTCTAAGCCTAACCCTCACTCTAACCCTTACACTCACCCTCATTGTAACTCTAATCCTAAACCTAACCCTATACCTAACCGTCAACCTCACCCTAACCCTAACACTAACGCTAACCCAAACCTCAACCTAAACCTCCCCCTAAACCTATCTGTAACCCTAACCTCACCCTCACCCTCAACCTCAACATAAGTCTAACCCTAACCCTAACAATAACACTAACCCTAACCCTAACCATATCAATAACCCTCACCGGCAGCCTCACCCTCACTGGAAACTTGACCCTAACCATAACACAAATATTAACCCTAACCCTAACCCTAACTCTAATCCTCACCCACACCGTCACCCTCAGCCTAACCCTAACCCTAACCCCAACTCTAATCCTAACCCCCACTGTAACCCTAAAACTAACCCTAACACTAACACTAACCCTAAACCAAACCCTAACCCTAACCCTAAACTTAAACCTAACCCTAACCCTAACCGTAAACTTAACCTGAAACCTAACTCTCACCCTAACCCTACAACTAACCCTCACCCTAACCCTAACCCTCATCCTTACACTCACCCTCATCCTAACCCTAAGCCTAACCCTAACCGTAACCCTAACCCTCACACTCACCCTAACCTTTCCCCTAATCCTAATCCTAACACTAAGCCTAAACCATACCCTCACCCTAACGCTCTCTCTAACCCTAACTCTAACACTAACCCTAAACCTAACCCTCAACCTCAGCCTCATCCTAACCCTAACTCTAACCCTAAACCTGCCCCAAATCCTAACTCTAACCATCACCCTAACCCTAATTCTCACCCACACCCTCACCCTCAGCCTAATCCTAAGCCTAAGCCTAACCCTAAACCTAACCCTCACACTCACCCTCACCATAACCCTAATCCTAATCCTAAGCCTAACTCTAACCCTAACCCTAAACCTCAACCTAAACCTCACCCTAACCTTAACACTAACACTAACCATAACCCTAACCCTGGACCTAACCCTGGAACTAACCCTAAATCTAACCCTAAACCTCACCCTCACCCTAACCCTAATCCTAATCCTAACCCTAAACCTCACCGAAACCTTAACCCAAACCCTCACCCTCACCATAACTCTAACCCTAAAAATAACACTAGTCCTAACCCTAAACCTAACCATAACCCTAATCCTAATGCTAACACTCACCCTCACCCTAAGCCTAATCCTAACACTAACTCTCACCCTAACCCTAACCCTCACCCTGACCATAACGCTAACCCTCATCCTAACCCTCATCTTCACCCTAGCCCTCACCCTAACCCTAATCCTAACACTTACTCTCATCAAAACCCTCACCCTAAGCCTAACCCTAACAATCACCCTAAACCTAATCCTCACCCCCACCCTCACCCTCAGCCTGACCCTAAGCCTAAGCCTAACCCTAAGCCTAACCCTCACACTCCCCCTTACAATAAACCTAAGCCTAACCCTAACACTAATCATAACCCTAAACTTCAAAGTAACCCTCACCTAATTTAACCGTAACACTTACTCTAACCATCGACCTAAGCGTCCCCCTAACGCTAAATCTAACCCTAAAACTCACCCTCACACTAACACAAATCCTAACCCTTACCCTCATCCTAACCCTAATCCTCACCCTAAAGGTAACCATAACCCTCATGCTAACCCTCACCCTAACATTAACCCTAACACTAAACCTTACCCTAACACTAACCCTAATCCTCAACCTCACCCTCGCCCTCACCCTTACCCTAATCATAACCCTAATCCTCATCCTAACCCTCACCCTAACCCTAACTTTAACCCTAATCCTTACCCTAACCCTAACCGTCACCCTAACCCTAAACTTAACCGAACACTAACTCTCACCCTAACCGTAAACCTAAACTCACCCTCACCCTCACACTCAGCCTAATCCTAAGCCTCAGGCTAAACCTAACCCTAACCCTCACACTCACCCTAACCCTTACCCTAAACCTAATCCTAACACTAAGCATAACCCTCACACTCAGTCTAACCCTCACAGTAACCCGAAATCTAACACTAAACCTAACCCTAAACCTCAAGATCAGCCTCACCCTTACCCTAACTCTAACCCTAAACCTCACCCTTAGCCTAGCCCTAAGCCTAAGCCTAAACCTAACCCAAACACACACATTCACCATCACCCTAACCCTAATCCTAACCCTAACCCTAAACCAAAACTTCAACCTAACCCTCACCCTAACTGTAAACCTAAACCTCACCCTCACCCTAAACCTAACTCTAACCCTAACCCAAACCCTAAACCTCACCCTCACCCTAACCCTAACCCTCAACCTCACCCTCAACATAACCATAAACCTAAACCTATCCCAAACAATAACCCGAACCCTAATCCTAACCCTCAACCTAACCATGACCCTCACCCTAACGCAAACCCTCACCCTAACATTTACCCTCACCCTAACACTAACCCTAACCCTAACACTAACCCTCACACTAACCCTAACCGTAATCTCACCTTAACCCTAACCCTAACCCTAACCCTCAACCAAACCATAAACCTCATGCTCCACGTAACCCTAACCGTAACCCACACCCTAAACCTAAACTTAACTTGAACCCTAACTCTCACCCTAACCCTAATCCTAACCCTAACCCTCACCCTCACACTCACCATCAGCGTAACCCTAAGCCTAAACCTAACCCTAACCCTAACCCTCACACTAAACCTAGCCCTTACCCTAATCCTTATCCTAACCCTAAACCTAAGCCTCACCCTCAGCCTCACTTTAACCCTAACTCTAACCCTAATCCTAACCCTAACTCTCCTCCTAACCCTCCCCATAACCCTAACCCTAAACCTCACCATAACCCTAACCCTCACCCTCATGCTCAGCCTAAACCTAAACCTAAACCTAACCCTAAACCTCACACTCACCCTAATCCTAACCCTAAATATCACCCTCACCCTAACCCTGACCCTCACCCTCACCCTCATCCTAACCCTAAGCCTAACCCTAACCCTTACCCTAATCCTCACACTCACCCTAACCCTAAGCCTAATCCTACTCCTAACCCTAACCCAAACCCTCACCCTCAACCTAACCCTCATCTTAAGAATAACCTTAACATTAATCCTAACCCTCAACCTCACCCTCAGCCTCACCCTATACCTAACTCAAACACTGAAACTAACCCTGAACCTAACCCTAACCCTAACCCTATCCCTAAACCTCATCCTAACCCTAACTCTAACCCTCACCCTCACCCTCACCCTAACACTAACCCTAACCCTAACACTCACGCTAACTCTAAAACTAACCCTCACAATAACACTAACCATCACCCTAAACCTAAACCCCACTGTAACACTAACCCTAAACCTCACCCTCACTCTAGCCCTCACCCAACCCTTACCCTCATCCTCAAACTAAACCTCACACTAACCCTAACACTAATCCTCAATCTAACCCTCACCCTCACCCTGACCCTAATGTTAAACCTCACCCTAACCCTAACTCTCACCCATACCTTAACCCTCACCCTCACCCTAAACCTCACCTTTACCCTTACGGTCAACACCACCCTAACCCTAACCCTAAACCTAACCCTCACCCTATCCATAACTGTACCCCTAAACCACACCCTCACTCTAACCCTAACTCTAACCCTAACACTAACACTAACCCTCACAATAACCCTAACACTAAACATCACCCTAACCCTAATCCTCACCCCCACCCTCACACTCAGCCTAAAACTATGCCTAAGCCTAACCCTAACCCTAACCCTAACCCACACCCTCACACTCACCCTCACCATAACTCTAACACTAACCCTAACAATAACACTAATCCTAACCCTAAACCTAACCCAAACAATAACCATAACCCTAATGCTAACACTCCGCCTCACCCGAACCCTAATCCTAACCCTCACCGTAACTCTCCCTCTAATCCCATATCTAACCCTCAACCTCATCCTCAACCTAAACCTAAACCTAAACGTAACCATAAACCCCACACTAACCCTAACCCTAAACCTCACCCGCAACCTCACTCACACGGTAAATCAAACCCTAACACTAACAATAACACTAACCGTAACCATCACCCTAACCTTAATCCTCACACCCACCCTCACCCTCAGCCTAACCCTAAGCCTAAGCCTAAACGTCACCCTAACCCTCACACTCAGCCTCACCCTAACCCTAATCCTAAAACTAATCCTATCCTTAAACCTCAAACTAAACCTCACCCTCAACCTAACCCTAACCCTAACCCTAAACCTCACCCTCAGGAGAACCCTAACCTTAACTCTAACCCTAAACCTCAACCTCACCCTAACCCCAACCCTAACCCTAACCCTAAACCTAACCCTAACCCTAATCCTAAACTTCACCCTCTCCCTACCCAAACCCTAACCCTAATCCTAACACTAACCCTCATCCTAACCCTCCCCTAACCCTAAACCTCACCCTCACCCTAACCCTCAACTTAAGCCTAACCCTAACATTAATCCTAACCCTAACCCTCATGCTCAGCCTCACCCTAAAACTGTCTCTAACCCTAAACCTCAACCTGACACTAACCCTAAACCTAACCCTATCCCTATAACTCATCCTAACACTAAACCTCACCCTAACCCTAACCCTAACCCTAACCCTCACCCTTACCCAAGCCCTCACCCTAACACTAATCCTAACCCTACCCCTCATCCTAACATTCATCAAAACACTAACCCTAACCCTCAGCCTCACCCTCACCCTAACGCTAATCCGAACCCTAACCCTCAACCAAAACTAACCCTGACCCTCACCGTAACTCTTACCCTAACCCTCAACTAACCCGAAATAAAACTCTCACCCTATACCTAACCCTAACCCTCACCCTAACCCTCAACCTAAACCTCATGCTCACCCGAGCCCTCACCCTAACCCTAATCCTAACACTAACCCTTATCCTAACCCTCCCCCTAACCCTTACCATTACCCTTACCCTAACCCTAACCCTCACCCTCAACCTCACCCTCAACCTAACCCTAACCCTAACCCTAAACCTAAACCTAACACACACCCTCACCCTCACCCTAACCCTAATCGTAACCCTAACCCTAATCCTAAACCTAACCCTCCCCCTAACTCTTAACCTAAGCCTAACCCTAACCCTAACAATAACCCTAACCCTAATCCTAACCCTCACCCTAACCAAAACCCTCACCCTAACCCAAACCCTCACCCTAACACTTACCCTCACCCTCACCCTAACCCTAACCCTAACAATAACCCTAACCCTATCCTCACCAGAACCCTAAACCTAACCCTAACCCTCAACCTAACCCTAAACCTCATGCTCAAGGTAACCCTAAACTTAAACCTCACTCTAATCCTAAGATTAACCTGAACCATAAATCTCACCCTAACCCTACACCTGACACTAACCCTAACCCTCACACTCACCCTAACCCTTACCGTAATCCTAATCCTATCCCTAACCCTAACCCTCACCCTCAGCCTCACCTTACCCTAATTCAAACCCTAAACCTCACCCTCTCCCTAACCTATGCCTTACCCTAAACCTCACCTTAACCCTTACCCTAATCCTAATCCTAACCCTAACCCTAACAGTCACCCTCATCCACACTGTAACCTTAAGCATAACCCTAACCCTAACCCTAACCCTCAAGCTCACCCTAACCCTTACCCTAATCCTAATCCTAGCCCTAACCCTAACCCTCACCCTCAGCCTCACCTTAACCCTACTTCTAACACTAAACCTCATGCTCACCCTAACCCTAAACCTATACCTCACCCTAATCCTAACCTCACCCTCACCCACACCCTCAGCCTAAACCTAACCCTAACCCTCACACTCACCCTAACCCTAACCGTAATCCTAATCCTAACCCTCACCCTAACCCTAACCCTAACCCTAACACTAACACTAACCCTAACCCTAACCCTCACCCTCAGCCTCACCCGAACCCTAACTCTAACCCTAAACCTCACCCTCACCCTCACCCTAACCCTAACCATAACCCTAACCCTCACCCTAACCCTAACCCTAAACCTCACCCTCACCCTAGCCCTTACCATAAACCTAATCCTAAACCTAACCCTCATACTAAGCCTCCCTCTAACTCTATCCCTCCCCCTCAACCTCCCACTCTGCCTAACCCTATGCCTAACCCTAAACCTAACCCTAACACACACAATCAGCCTCACCCTAACCCTAATCCTCACCCCTACCCTCACCTTCAGTCTAACCCTAACAATAAACCTAAACCGCACCCTAACCCTAAACTTCACCCTCTCCCTCAACCTAACCGTAACTCTAAGCCTAACCCTAACAATAACACAAACCATAACCCTAACAATAACCCTAACCATAACTCTCTCACTCAGCCTCAGCCTCACCGCAAACTTAACCCTAACCATAACACTAGAAATAAACCTAACACTAAGCCTAAGCCTAAGGCTAACTCTAATCCTCAGGCCCACCCTCACCCTCAGCCTAACCCTAAGCCTAAACCTAACCCTAACCCTAACCCTCACCCTTAGCTTCACCTTAACCCTACCTCTAACACTAAACCTCATGCTCACCCTAACCCTAAACCTAACCCTAAACCTAAACCTCAACCTAACCCTAATCTCACCCTCACCCTCACCCTCAGCCTAACCCTAAATCTAACCATAAACCTCACACTCACCCTAACCCAAACTGTAATCCTAATCCTAAACCTAACCTTAAACCTCACCCTCACCCTAAACCTCATCGTAACCCTAATCGTAAGCCTAACCCTCAACCGAACCCTAACCCTCACCCTCACCTTAATCCTTACCCTAACCCTCACCCTAACCCTAAACATAACCCAAAACGTAACTCTCAACCTAAAACTAACCCAAACCTAAAACCTCACCCTAAACCTAACGCTAAACCTCACCCTCAACCTAGCCCTCACCCTAACCTTAATCCTAACCTTAACCCTCATCATAACCCTATCCCTAACCCTTAAGCCAACCCTCACCCTAAACCTGACCCTCAACCTCAACCTCACCCTCAGCCTAACCCTAAGCCTAACGCTAAACCTAACCCTAACACATACAATCACCCTCACACTAATCCAAATCCTAACCCTAAACCTCACCCTCACCCTCACCCTCAGTGTAACCAAAAGCCTGACCCTAACACTAACCCTAACCCTCACACTCACCCTAACCCTTACCCTAATCCTAATCCTACCCCTACCCCTAACCCTCACCCTCAGCCTCTCCTTAAACCTAACTCTAATCCTAAAACTCACCCTCACTTTCACCCTATCATTAACACTAACCCTAAACCTAACCCTAAACCTCACCCTTATCTTAACCCTCACACTCAGCCTAAAAGTCAACTTTAACCTTACCATCATCCTCACCCTAACCCACACCCTAACCCTAACCTCATCCTAACCCTCAACCTAACCTTAAACTTAACCATCATGCTAACACTAACCCTCACACTCAACCTCATGCTCAGCCTAACCCTAAGCCTAAGACTTACCCTAAACCTCAGCCTCTCCCCAGCCCTCACCCTAACCCTAATCCTAACCATCACCCTAACCCTAATCCTCAACCCCACACTCACGCTCAGCCTAACCCTAACCCTAAGCCTAACCGTAAACCGAACCCTCACACTCACCCTCACCCTAACCTTAATTCTAACCCTAACCCTAACCCTAACCTTAAAACTCAACCTAACCCTCACCCTAAACTTAAACCTAACACTAACCCTAACCCTCGAACTAACCCTCCCCCTAACCCTAAATCTAAACCTAAACCTCACTCTCACCCTAACCCTAATTCTAACCCTAACCCTAAACCTCACCCTAAAACTAACCCTAACCCTCACCCTCACCCTCACTGTAACTCTAAACCTAACCCTAACCATAACACTAATCGTAACCCTAACCCTAAGCCTAACCCTAATCCTAACACTCACCCTCACCTAACCCTAATTCTAACCCTAACCCTCAACTTAACCCTAACCCTCACATCACTTTAACCCTAAATCTCATCCAAACCCTCACCCTAACCCTAACCCTAACCATAAACCTCAACCTAACACAAACCCTATCCCTCAGCCTCAACCTAGCCCTCACCCTAACTCTAATCCGAACCCTAATCCTCATCTTAACCCTCACCCTCAACCTAACCCTTACCCTAACCCTAATACTAACCCTAACCCTAATGGTCAACTTAAACCTAACCCTCACGCTCACCATAACCCTAACCCTAACGCTCACATTAACCCTAACCTTCACCCTCACCCTCACCCTCAGCCTAAACCTAGCCTAACCCTAACCCTAACCCTAACCCTCACACTCACCCTAACCCTTACCCTAACCCTATACTAACCCTAAGCCAAACCCTCACACTCACCCTAACCCTCACTCTAACCCTAAATCTAAAACTAACCCTAACCCTAACCCTAACCATAAGCTTCACCCTAACCCTAAATCTAACCCTAAACTTCACCCTCACCCTAACCCTAACCCTGACCCTAAACCTAAACATCACCCTAACCCTAACCCTAAACCTCACCCTCACACTAGCCCTCACCCTTACCCTAATCCTAACCCACATCCTAACCCTCACACTAACACTAACACTAACCCTCACACTCACCCTCACCTTAACCCTAATCCTAACCCTAACCTAACCCTAACCCTCACCCTCACCGTAACCCTTATCCTAACCCTAAACATAACCCGAACCAAAACCCTCACCCTAACCCTAACCCTAACCCTCACCCTAAACCTAACCTTAAACCTCACCCTCACCCTAGCCTTCACCCTAACCCTATTCCTAAACCTAACCCTCATACTAACACTCCCTCTAACCCTTACACTAAACATTATCCTAACCCTAACCGTCACCCTCAACCTCACCCTCAGCCTAAACCTAAGCCTACCACTAAACCTAACCCTAGCACACATGCTCACCTTTACACTAATTCTAATCCTAACCCTAACCGTCACCCTCACCCTCACCATCAGTGTAACCCTAAGCCTAAGCCTAACCCTAACCCTAACCCTCATGCTCACACTAATCCTATTACTAACCCTAACCCTAAAACTCACCCTCAGCTTCACCTTAACCCTAACTCTAACCTTAACCCCAAACCTCACCCTAAAACTAAACCTAAACCTCACCGTCACACTAGAACTCAACCTAACCCTAATCCTAACCCAACCAGCATCCTAACGCTCCTCATAACCCTAACCCTAACCCTCACCCTAAACCTAACCCTCACCATCACAATCAGCCTAACCCTAAGCCTAACCCTAACCGTAACCCTAACTCTCACAGTCACCCTAAACCTAACCCTAACCCTAAGCGTAACCCTCACCCTAACCCTAACCCTAAACCTAAGCCTAACACTAACCCTAACACTAACGATAACCCCTAACCCTCAACTTCAGCCTCATCCTAACCCTAACTCTAACCCTAAACCTCACCCTCAAACTAACCCTAACCCTAAACCTAAACCTCACCCTAACCCTAACACTAAACCTCACCCTCACCCTAGCCCTTACCCTAACCCTAATCCCAATCCTAACCCTCATCCTAATCCTCCCCCTAAACCCCTAAACCCTCACCCTCAACAAATCCCTCAGCCTAACGCTAAGTCTAAACCTAAACTTAACCCTAACACACACACTCACCCTCACCCTAACCCTAATCCTATCCCTAAGACTAACTCCAATCCTTATCCTCTTCCTATCTCTCACCTAACCCTAACCCTAACACTAACGCTAACCCTAACCCTCATCCTAACCCTATATCTAACCCTAAACCTCACCCTCACCCTAACCCTAACCCTAACCCTAACTCTAAACCCCACCCTAAACCTAACCCTCAACCACACCCTCACTCTCACCTTAACCCTAACCCTAACCCTAACAATAACTCTAACCCTAATCCTAAACCTCACACTAACCATAACCCTCACCCTAACCCATACCCTCACCCTAACACTTACCCTCACCGTTAGAGTAACCCTAACGCTAACACTAACCCACATACTAAGCCTAACCCTAATCCTAACCCTAAACCTCAACCTAACCCTCACCCTCAACCTAACCCTAACACTAACCTTAACCCTAACCCTCATCCTAATCTTCTCCTTAACCCTCAACCTAACCCTATATCTAACCGTAAACCTCACCCTCACCATAAACCTAACCCTAAATCCCACCCTAACCCTAACCCTCAACCGCACCCTCACCCTCACCGTAACTATAACACTAACCCTAACAATAACACTAACCCTAACCCGAAACATCACCCTAACCCTAATCCTCACTCCCACCCTCACCCTGAGCCTAACCTTAAGCCTAAGCCTAACCCTCACCCTATCCCTCACACTCACCCTAACCCTAACCCTAATCCTAAACCTAACCCTATCCCAAAACCTCAACCTAATCCTCACCCTCAACCTAACTCTAACACTAACCCTAAACCTGAACCTCATCCTAATCCACCCCGTAACCCTAATTCTAACCCTAAACCTCACCCTCACCCAACCCTAACTCTAACTCTAAACCCCACCCTAAACCTAACCTTCACCCTCACCCTCAACCTCACTGTAACTCTAACCCTAACTCTAACAATAACCCTAACCCGAACCCTAACCTTCACCCTAACCATAACCCTCACCCTAACCCTAAACCTAATCCTCAATGTAACCCTCACCCTTACCCTAAACCTAACCCTACCCTAACCCTAATCCTAACCCTAACCTTCACCCTTATCTTAATCCTCACCCTCAGCCTAAACCTCCCCTTTACCCTTACCATCATCCTAACCCTAACCCAAACCCTAACCCTAACCTCATCCTAACCCTCAACCTAATGGTAATCCTAACCATCATGCTAACCCTAACCCCCACACTCAACCTGATGCACAGCCTAACCCTAAGCCTAAGCCTAAGTCTTACCCTAAACCTCACCCTCTCCCCAGCCCTCACCCTAACCCTAATCCTAACCATCACCCTAACCCTAATCCTCAACTCCACCCTCAACCTCAGCCTAACCCAAAGCCTAGCCCTAAGCCTAACCCTAACACTAACCCTCACCGTATCCCTAACCCTAACCCTAATACTAACCCTAAACCTAAACACAACCCTACACCTAACCCTAAACCTAACCCTAATCCTCAGCCTCAACCTCAGCCTAACCCAAACCCTAACCCTAACCCTAACCCTAACTCTAAGCCTAACCATAACCCTAACCCTGACACTCACCCTTACCCTAACCCTAATCGTAACCCTAACCCTATCCCTAACACTAACCCTCACCCTAAACCTCACCCTAGCACTCACCCTAACGCTAATCCTAACCCTAAACCTCATCATAACCCTCACCCTAACCCTAACCCTAACCCTCACCCAATCCTGAACCCTAACCCTCACCCTCAAGCTGGGCCTAAGCCTAAGCCTAACCCTAATCCCAACCCTCACCCTAACCCTAACCCTAACCCTTACCGTAACCCTCACTCTCAGCCTAACCCTCACCTATACTCTAACCGTCACCCCCACCCTAACCCGCACACTAACCCCAACCCTCACCCTAACCCTAACTCTACCCCTAAACCTCAACCTCACCCTAACCCTAACACTAAACCTCACCCTAACCCTAACCCTCACCCTCACCCTGACCATAACCGTAACCCTAACCCTAACACTAACAATAATCCTAAACCGAACCCTAACCCTCACCCTAACCATAACCCTCACCCTAACCCTAAACCGAATCCTCAATATAACCCACACGCTAAACCTAAACCTAAACCTACCCTAACCCTAAACCTAACCCTAACCCTCACCCTTATCTTAACCCTCACCTTCAGCCTAAGTCAACTTTACCCTTACCATCATCCTCACCCTAAACCACACCCTAACCCTAACCTCTTCCTAACCCTCACCCTAACCATAAACTTAACCATCATGCTAACACTAACCCTCACACTCAACCTCATGCTCAGCCTAATCCTTAGCATAAGCCTAAGACTTACCCTAAACCTCACCCTCTCCCCAGCCCTCACCCTAACCCTAATCCTAACCATAACCCTAACCCTAATCCTCAAACCCACACTCACCCTCAGCCTAACCCTAAGCATAAGCCTAACCGTAAACCTAACCCTCACCCTCACCCTCACCCTCACCCTAACCTTAACCCTAACACTAACCCTAACCCTAAACCTAGACCTATCCCTCCCCCTAACCCTTAATCTAACCCTAAACTTCAATCTCACCCTAACCTTAATCTTAACACTAACCCTAAACCTCACCCTAAACCTAACCCTAACCCTCAACCTCACCCTCACTGTAACTCTATCCCTAACCCTAACAATAATACTAATCCTAAACCTAACCCTAACCCTAACCCTAAGCCTAACCCTAATCCTAATACTCACCCTCACCCTAACCCTAATTCTAACCCTAACCCTCAACCTAACCCTAACCCTCACATCACCGTAACCCTAACTCTGATCCAAACCCTCACGCTAACCCTAACCCTAAACCTCAACCTCAACCTAAAACTAACCCTAAACATCACCCTCAACCTAGCCCTCACCCTAACTCTAATCTGAACCCTAATCCTCATCTTAACCCTCACCCTCACCCTAACACTAACACTCAACCTAACCCTATCTCCTACCCTAATGGTCAACCTAAACCTAACCCTCACGCTCACCATAACCCTAACCCTAACACTCATCCTAACCCTAAACTTAAAGCGAACCCTAACTCTCACCGTAACCCAAACCCTAACACTCACCCTAACCCTAACCCTCAGCCTCATCCTCACCCTCAGCCTAAACCTAGCCTAACCCTAACCCTAAGCCTAAGCCTCAAGCTCACTGTAACCCTTAACCTAAACCTATACTTATCCAGAACCAAAACTCTTAACCTAACCCTAACCCCAACACTCACCCTAACCCTAATCTTAAACCTCACCCTCACCCTAGCCCTCACCCTAACCCTAATCCTAACCCTAACCCTCATCCTAACCCTCCCTCTAACCCTTACCCTAACCCTCACCCTAAACCTAACCTTCACCCTCAACCTCACCCTCAGCCTAACCCTAAGCCTACCCCTAAAACTAACCCTAACACACATGCTCACCTTCACCCTAACCCTAATCCTAACCCTAAGCCTCACCCTCACCCTCACAATCAGTGTAACCCTAAGAATAACCCTAACCCTAACCCTAACCCTCATGCTCACCCTAAACCTTACCCTAATCCTAATCCTAACCCTAACCCTAACCCTCATCCTCAGCCTCACCTTAACCCTAACTCTAACCCTAAACCTAAACCTCACCCTAACCCTAACCCTAAACCTCACACTCACCCTAGCCCTCACCCTAACCCTAATCCTAACCCTAACCATCATCCTAACCCTCCTCATAACACTAACCCTAACCCTCACCCTAACCCTAAACCTAACCCTCACACTCACCCTAACCCTAACCCTAACCCTAAACCTAACACTCACCCTCACCCTCAACCTCACCCTAAACCTAAACCTAAACCTAACACTAACACTAACACTAACGATAACCCTAACCCTCACCTTCAGCCTCACCCTAACCCTAATTCTAACACTAAACCTCACCCTCACCCTAACCATAATCCTAACCCTAAACCTCACCCTAACCCTAACACTAAACCTCACCCTCACCCTAGCCCTTACCCTAACCCTAATCCTAACCCTAACCCTCATCCTAACCCTCCCCCTAACCCTAACCCTCAACCTCAACCTAACTCTCAGCCTAACCCTAAGCCTAAACCTAAACCTAACCCTAACACACACACTCACCCTCACCCTAACCCTAATCCTATCCCTAAAACTAACCCTAATCCTAACCCTCTCCCTAACTCTCACCTAACCCTAACCCTAACACTAACCCTAACCCTAACCCACAACCTAACCCTAACCCTAACCCTAACCCTAACCCTAAACCTCACCTTCACTCTAACCCTAACTCTAACCCTAACCCAAAACCTAAACCTCACCCTAACCCTAACCCTCACCCTCACCGCAAACATACCCTTAAATCTAACCCTAACAATAACCCTAACCCTAATCCTAACCCTCACCCTAACCATGACCCTCACCCTAACCCATACCCTCACACTAACATCAACCCTCACCCTAACTCATATCCTCACCCTAACACTTACCCTCACCCTAAGACTAACCCTAACCCTAACACTAACCCTCACACTAACTCTAACCCTAACCCTAACCCTAAACCTCAACCTAACCCTCACCCTCAAACTAAGCCTAACCCTAACCCTCACCCTAACCCTCACCCTAACCCTCACCCTAACCCTATATCTAACCCTAAATTTCACCCTCACCCTCAATCTCAGCGCAACCATAACCCTAAACCTAACCCTAACAATAACCCTAACCCTAATCCTAACCTTCACCCTAATCATAACGCTCACCCAAACCCATACCCTCACCCTAACACTTATCCTCACCCTAAGACTAACCCTAACCCTAAACCTAAACCTAAACCTCACCCTAACCCACCCCGTAACCCTAATTCTAACCCTAAACCTCACCCTCACCCTAACCCTAACCCTAACTCTAAACCCCACCCTAAACCTAACCTTCACCCTCACCCTAAACCTCACTGTAACTCTCACCCTAACCCTAAAATAGCACTAACCCTAAACCTAACCCTAACCATAACCCTCACCCTCAGCCTCACCGTCACCTCAAACTTAACCCTAACCATAAGACTAAAAATAAACCTAACCCCAAGCCTAACCCTAACCATAACCCTAAACCTCACCCCCAAACTCACCCTCAGCCTAAGCCTAAGCCTAAGCCTAACCCTAACCCTAACTCTAACCCAAAACTTAACCCTTACACTAACCCTAACCCTAAAACTAACCCTAACTCTAAACCTAACACAAAACCTAACCCTAATCCTCAGCCTCTCCGTCACCCTAACCCAAACCCTAGCCCTAACCATCACCCTAAATCTAAGCCTAACCCTAACCCTAACCTAACCCTCACACTCAAACTCACCCTTACCCTAATCCTAAACCTAACCTTAGCCCTAACTCTAACCCTCACACTAACACTCATCATAGCCCTCACCCTAACCCTAATCCTAACCATAAAACTCATCCTAACCTTCACCCTAACCCTAACCTTAACCCTAAACCTCACCCTCATGCTCGGCCTAAGCCTAAGCCTAAGCCAAAGCCTAACAATAACCCAAACCCTCACCCTAACCCTAAACCTAACCCTAACCCTCACCCTAACCATAACCCTCACCCTAACCCTAACATTCACCCTAACACTTACTCCCACCCTAACACTCACCCTAACACTAAGACGAACCTACACACTAACACTAACCCTCACCCTAATCCTAAACCTCACCCTAACCCTAACCCTAAACCTAACCCTCACCCTCACCCTAGCCCTCACCCTAACCCTAATTCTAACCCTCCTCCTGATCCTAACCCTAACTCTCATCCTCACCTTAAACCTCACACTAACCCTAAACCTAATCCTCAATCTAACCCTCACTCTAACCCTAACCATAACACTTACCCTAACTCTAACCCTCACCCTAAACAACCCCTAACCCTATATCTAACCCTAAAACTCACCCTCAACGTAACCCTAATACTAACCCTAATCCCCACCCTAACCCTAAACATAACACTCAACCCCAACCTCACCCTCAGGGTAACTCTAACCCTAACCCTAACAATAACACTAAACCTAAACCGAACCATCACCCTAACCCTCATCCTCACCCACATCCTCATCCTCAACCGAACCCTAAGCCTAAGCCTAACTCTCACCCTAACCCTCACACTCACACTCACCCTAACCCTAATCCTAAACCTAACCCTATCCCTAAACCTCAACCTAACCCTCACCCTCACCCTAACCATAACACTAACCCTAACCCTAAACCTCAACCTAACCCTCCCCCTAACCCTAACTCTAACCCTAAACCACACCCTCACCCTAACCCTAACCCTCACCTTCACCCTCAACCTCACCATAGATCTAATCCTAACCCTAACACTAACACTTACCCTAACCCTAACCCTAAACATAACCCTCATCCTCAGCCACACCCTCACCGCAAACCTAACACTAAAAATAAACCTAACCCTAACCCTAACCCTAATCCTCACTCCCACCCTCATCTTCAGCCTAACCCTAAGCCTAATCCTAACCCTAACCCTAACCCTCACCTGAACCCTAACCCTAACCCTAACCCTAAACCTAAACCTAACCCTAACCCTAAACCTAACCCTAATCCTCAGCTTCACGCCCACCCTAACCCAAACCCTAACCCTAAACCTCAGCCTAAACCTAAGCCTAACCTTAACCCTAACCCTCACACTCACCCTCACTCTAACCCTAATCCTAAAACTATCCCTATCCCTAAACCTAACCGACACCCTAACCCTCACCCTAACCCTAATCCTAACTCTAAACCTCATCCTAACCCACACCCTAATCCTAAACATAACCCTCACCCTAACCCTAACCCTAACCGTCACATTCATGCTCGGCCTAAGCCTAAGCCTAAGCCTGACCCTAAACTCAACCCTCACCCTAAACCTCACCCTAACACTAACCCTAACTCTAACCGTAAACGTCACTCTCACCCTAACTCTAACTAACCCTAACCCTAAATCTAAACCTCATCCTAACCCTAAACCTAACCCTCACCCTCAAACTCACTGTAACCCTAACCCTAAACCTAAACCTAACAATAACCCGATCCCTAACCCTAACCCTCAACCTAAACATAACCCTCACCCACACCCTAACCCTCACCCTAACACTTCCCCTCACCCTAACACTAACCCTAACCTTAACACTAACCCTCACACTAACCCTAACCATCACCTTAACCCTAACACTCACCCATACCCTTCCCCAAACCCTAACCCTATCCCTCACTCCACTGTAACTTGCACCCTCAGCCTAAACCTCACGTTTAACATTAACATCACCCCCCCTCCCTAAACCTTACCCTAACCCTCACCCTAACCCTAACTCTGCCTCTAAACCTCACCCTCACCCTAACCCTAACTCTAACCCTAACCCTAACACTAAACCTCACCCTTACCCTAATCCTCACCCTAATCATAACCCCCACACTAACCCTAACCCTCTCCCTAACACTCATCCTTACCATAAACATCACACTAACCCTAACCCTAGTCCTTAATCTGACCCTCACCCTAACCCTAACCCTAACCCTTTCCCTAACCCTAAACCTGACCCTATCCCTCACCCTTATCTTAACCCTCACCCTCAGCCTAAACCTAACCTTTACCCTTACCAACATCCTCACCCTAACACTCACCCTAACCCTAAACCTCATCCTAATCCTCACCCTAACTGTAAACCTAACCATCACCCTAACCCTAACACTCACCTCAACCTCATGCTCAGCCTAACCCTAAAACTAAGCCTAATCCTTACCCTAACCCTGACCCTCAACCTAGCACTCACCCTAACACTAAACCTAAACCTAACCCTCATCCTAACCCTCACCCTAGCCCCAACCTTAACCATCACCCTAAACCTAATCTTCAACCCCACTGTCACCCTCAGCCTAACCCTAAGCCTAAGCTTAAGCCTAACCCACACACTCACCTTCACCTTCAACCTCACCCTACACTTAACCCTAACCCTAACCATAACCCTAAACCTCAACCTAACTCTCACCCTAACCTTAACCCTAAAACTAACCCTAACCCTAACCCTCAACCTCACCCTGCAACTAACCCTAAATCTAACCTAAACTTCACCCTCACCCTAACCCTAATCCTAATCCTAACATAAACCTCACCCTAACCCTAAGCCTAACCCTCACCCTCACCCTCACCCTCATCATAACTCTAACCCTAACCCTAACAATAACACTAATCCTAACCCTAAACCTAACCCTAACCCTAACCCTAACTGTAATGCTAACACTCACGCTCATGCTAACCCTAATCCTAAACCTAACCCTCACCCTACCCCTAATCCTCACCCTCACCTTAACCCTAACCCTCAACCTAACCCTCACCCTAACCCTAACCCTAACCCTAAACCTTAATCTAACACTAAACCTAACCCTCACCCTCAACCTAGCCCTCACCTTAACCCTAATCCTTACCCTTATCCTTATGCTTACCCTCACCCTATCCCTAACCTTAACCCTCACCCTAACCCTAACCCTAAACCTAACCCTCAACCTAACCCTAATCCTCACGCTCACAGTAACCCTAACCCTCACCATCACCCTCACACTCAGCCTAACCCTAAGCCTAACTGTAACCCTCACACTCACCCTAAACCATAGCCTAATCCTAATCCTAACCCTAACCCTAACCCTCACCCTCAGCTTCACCCTAACCCTAACTCTAACCCTAAACCTCACAATCTCCCTAACCCTAACCCTAACCATAACCTTAAACCTCACCCTCACATTCACCCTAGCCCTTATCCTAACCCTAATCCTTACCCTAACCCTCATTCTAACCCTCCCCATAACCCTAAGGCTCAGCTTCAATCTCAACCTCTGCCTAATCCTAAGCCTAACCCTAAACCTAAACCTAACACACACCCTCCCCATCACTCTAGCCCTAATCCTATCCCTAAACCTAACCCTAATCCTAACCGTCCCCCTAACTCTTACCGTAACACTAACCCTAAAACTAACCCTTATCATAACCCTCTACCTAAACCTCACCCCAACACTAACTCTAACCCTAAACCTCACCCTCAACATAACCCTAATTCTAACCCTAATCCAAACCATAAACCTCACCCTAACATTAACCCTAACCCTAACCCTCGACCTAAGCCTCCAACTAAACCTAAATCTAATCATAAACCTCACCCTCACCCTAACCTTAATCCTAAACCTAACCCTAAACCTCACCCTAACCCTAACCCTAACTGTCAAACTAACCCTCACCCTCACCCTAATCCTAACCCACACCCTCACCCTCAGGCTAATCCTAAACCTAAGCCTAACCCTAACCCTCTCACTCACCCTAACCCTAACCCTAAAACTCACCCTAACCCTAAACCTAACCCTCAACCTTAGCCTAACCCTAAGCCTATCCCTAACCCTAACCCTAACCCTCAAACTCACCCTAACCCTAACCCTAATCCTACTCCTCACCCTAACCCTAACCCTCACCCTCAACCTAACCCTCACCTTAAGCCTAACCCTAACATTAATCCTAACCCTAACCCTCACCCTCAGCCTCACCCTACCCCTAAATCTAACACTAAATCTCACCCTGACCCTAACCCTAACCAGAACCCTATCCCTAAACTTCTTCCTAGCCCTAAACCTAACCTTCACCCTCACCCTCACCATAATCTTAACCCTAACCCTAATGCTAACCCTAACCCTAACCCTAACCCTCACCCTAAGCATAACCCTCACCCTAATCCTAACCCTCACCCTAACATTTACCTTCACCCTAACGCTAAACTTCACCCTAAGACTTACCCTCACCCTTACACTAACCCTAACCCTAACACTAACCCTAACCATCAACCTAACCCTAAACCTCACTCTAACCTGAACCCTAAACGTCACCCTCTCCCTAGCCCTCACCCTCATACTCACCCTAAACTTCACACTAACCCTAACAGTAATCCTCAATCTAACCCTCACCCTCACCCTAACCCTCACCCTAATGCTCACCCTAACCCTCACCCTCACCCTTACTGTACCCCTCACCCTCAGCCTAACACTCACCTTTACCCTTACCGTCACCCCCACCCTAACCCTCACTCTAACGCTAACCCTCACCCTAACCCTAACTCTACCCCTAAACCTCACCCACACCCTAACACTAACTCTAATCCTAACCCTAACACTAACCCTCACCATAACCCTAACCCTAACCATCACCCTAACCATAATCCTCACCCCAACCCTCACCCTCAGCCTAACCATAAGCCTATGCCTAACCCTAACCCTAAACCTCACACTCAACCTCACCCTAACCCTAATCCTAACCCTAAACCTAACCCTAACCCTAAACCTCAACCTAACCGTGACCCTAACTTTAAACCTAACACTAACCCTAACCCTAACCCTCGACCTAACCCTCCAACTAAACCTAAATCTAACCTAAACCTCACCCTCACCCTCACTCTAATCCTAACCCTCACCTTAAACCTCACCCTAACCCTAACCCTAACCCTCACCCCAACCCTCACCCTCATCATAACTCTAACCCTAACCCTAACAATAACAATAATCCTAACCCTAAACTTAATCCTATCCCTAACCGTAACCCTAATGCTAACACTCAACCTCACACTAACCCTAATCCTAACCGTAACCCTCACCCTAACCCTAACTCTAAACCTAACCCTAACACTAACCATCACCCTAACCCTAATCCTCACCCCCACCCTCACCCTCAGCCTAACCCTAAAACTAGGCCTAAGCCTAACGCTAAACCTCACCCTCACCCTCACCCTTACCCTAATTCTAAAACTAATTCTAACCCTAACCCTAAACCTCAACCTAACCCTCAACCTAAACTTAACCCTAACACTTACCATAACACTAACTCTCCACCTAAGCCTCCAACTAAACCTAAATCTAATCATAAACTTCACCCTCACCCTAACCCTAATCCTAACCCTAACCCTAAACCTCACCCTAAACTTAACACTCACCCTCACCCTCACCCTCACCATAACTCTAACCCTAACTCTAACAATAACAGTAATCCTAACCCTAAACCTAACCCTAACCATAACCCTAACCCTAATGCTAACACTCAACCTCACCCTAACCCTAAAACTAACCCTAATCCTCACCCTCACCCTAACCCTCATCCTCACTGTAACCCTAACGCTCATCCTAACCCTCACCCTAACTCTAACACTAACCCTAAATCTTACCCTAACACTAACGCTAATCCTCACCTTCACCCTAGCCCTGACCCTATCTCTAATCGTAAGCCTAATCTTCATTCTAACCTTCACCCTAACTCTAAGCCTAAACCTAATACTAACCCTAATCCCAACCCTCACTGGATCCCTAACATTAACCCTAACACTAACACTGACGCTAAACCTAACCCAAACCTAACCCTAAACCTAACCCTAATCCTCAGCCTCACCCTCACCCTAACCCAAACCATAACCCTAAACCTCATCCTAACTCTGAGCCTAACCATAACCCTAGTCCTAACCCTCACCCTAACCCTAATCCTAAACCTATCCCTATCCCTAACCCTAACCATCAGCCTAACCCTTAGCCTAGTCCTCCCCCTTAAACTTATACTAACCCTAACCCTCACCCTAATCATAAAACTCACCCTAACCCTAAACCTCACCCTAACACTTACCCTCACCCTAATACTAACCCTAATCCTAACACTAACTCTCACACTAATCCTAAATATCACCCTAAACCTAATCCTCACCCTAACACTAAACCTAACCCTCACACTCACACTAGAATTCAGGGTAACCCCAACCCTCATCCTCTCCATAAATCTCACACTAACCCTAACACTAATCCTCAATCGAACTCCCAACCTCACCCTAACGCTAGCACTGACCCTCACCCTAACCCTAACACTCACCGTTACCGTAACCCTCAGCCTCAGCCTAACCCTCACCTTTACCTTTACCGTCACCCCCACGTTAACCCGCACCCAAACCCTAAACCTCACCCTAACCCTAAATGTACCCCTATGCCTCACCCTCTCCCTAACCCTAACACTTACCCTAACCCTAACACTAAACCTCAATCTAATCCTAATCCTAACCCTCACCCTCACCCTAATCCTAACCCTCACCCTAACCCTAACACTCAACCTAACATTTAACCTCACTCTAACACTAACCATAACCCTAACAATAACCCTCACCCTAGCCCTCACCCTAACCCTAATCCTAAACCTCACCCTAACCCTAACCCTAACCCTCATCCTCACCCTAAACCTCACACTAACCCTAACCCTAATCCTCAATTTAAACCTCACCCTAACTCTAACCGTAACCATAACCTTTACCCTAACCCTAAACCTAACCCTAACCCTCACCCGTATCTTAACCCTCAACCTCAGCCTAAACCTCATCTTTACCTTTACCATCATCATCACCCTAACACTCACCCTAACGCTAAACCTCATCCTAACACTCACCCTAACCGTAAACTTAAACATCACCCTAACCATAACCCTCACCCTCAAGCTCACGCTCAGCCTAACCCTAAGCCTAAGCCTAAGCCTAAGCCTAACCCTCAACCTCACCCTCACCCTCACCCTAATCCTAACCCTAACCCTAACCATAACCCTAAACCTCAACCTAACTCTCACCCTAACCTTAACCCTAAAACTAATCCTAAACCTATCCCTCGATCTAACCCTCCAACTAACCCTAAATCTAACCCTAAACCTCACCCTCACCCTAACCCTAATCCTAACCCTAACCCTAAACCTCACCCTAACTGTAAACCTAACCCTCACTCTCACCCTCACCCTCATCATAACTTTAACCATAACCCTAACAATAACACTACTCCTAACCCTCAACCTAACCCTAACCCTAACCATAAGTGTAATCCTAACACTCACCCTCAGGTTTACCCTAAACCTAACCCAAACCCTCACCCTAACCCTAATCCTCACCCTTACTGTAACCCTAACCCTCAACCTAACCCTCACCCTAACCCTAACCCTACCCCTAAACCTTAACCTAACACTAACCCTAACCCTCACCCTCAACCTAGCCCTCAACCTAACCATAATGCTAAACCTTCTCCTCATCCTTACCCTCACCCTAACCCTAACCTTAACCCTCACCCTAACCCTAATCCTAACCCTGACCCTCAACCAAACCCTAAACCTCACGCACACCGTAACTCTAACCCTCACCCTAACCCTAAACATAAACGAACCCTAACTCTCACCCTAACCCTAACCCTAACCCTCACCCAAACCATAAGTCTCACCCTCACCCTAACCCTCAGCCTGACCCTAAGTGTAACCATAACCCTCACACTCACCCTAACCCTTACCCTAAACCTAATCCTAACCCTAACTCTAACCCTCACCCTCAGCCTCACTGTAACCCTAACTCTAACCTAAACCTCACCCTCACCCTCACCCTAACCCTAACCATAACCTTAAACCTCACCCTCACACTCACCCTAGACCTTACCCTAACCCTATTCCTAACGCTAACCCTCATCCTAACCCTCCCCCTAACCCTAACCCTCAACCTCAATCTCACCCTCAGCCTAACCTAAGCCTATCCCTAAACCTAAACCTAACACACACACTCCCCCTCACTCTAACCTTAATCCTATACCTAACCCTAACAATATTCCTAACCCTTCCCCTAACTCTCACCCTAACCATAACCCTAAAACTAACCCTTACCATAACCCTCAACCTAAACCTCACCCTAACCCTAACTCTAACCCTAAAACTCACCCTCACGCTAACCCTAACTCTAACCCTAATCCAAACCGTAAACCTCACCATAACACTAAGCCTAACCCTAATCCACACCCTAACACTAAGCCTAATCGTAAGCCTAAACCTAACCCTAATCCTCACACTCAACCTAACCCTAACCCTAAACCTCACCCTAACCCTAACCCTCACCCTCAACCTCAGCTTGACCCTAAGCCTGTCCCTAACCCTAACCCTAACCCTAACCCTAACCCTCACCCTAACACTAAACCTAATCCTACTCATAATCCTAACCCTAACCCTCATTCTCAACATAACCCTCACCTTAAGCCTAACCCTAACATTAATCCTAACCCTAAACCTCACCCGCAGCCTCACCCTAACCCTAACACTAACACTAAACCTCACCCTAACCCTAAGCTTAACCAAAACCCTATCATTAAACCTCATCCTAGACCTAAACCTAACCCTCATCCTCACCCTCACCATAACCTTAACCCTAACCCTAACCCTAACAATAACCCTAACACTAACCCTAACCTTCACCCTAAACATAACCCTCACCCTAACCGTAACACTCACCCTCACCACCACCCTCACCATAACTCTAACCCTAAACCTAACAATAACAATAATCCTAACCCTCAACCTAACCCTAACCATAACCCTAACACTAATGCTAACCCTCAACCTCACCCTAACCCTAATCCTAACCCTAATCCTCACCCTAACCCTAATCCTCACCCTCATCTTAAAACTAACCTTCATCCTAAACCTTACCCTCACCCTAACCCTAACCCTAAAGCTCACCCAAACACTAACCCTAACCATCACCCTCACCCTAGCCCTCACCCTAACCCTAATTCTAACCCTAATCCTCAACCTAACCCTCACCCTAACCCTAAATCTAACCCTCATGGTAATCCTAACCCTAACCCTCACCTTAACCCTAAACCTCACCCTCACCCTCATCCTAACCCTAAGCCTAACTCACACCCTAACGCGAACCCTCACACTCACCCTAAATCTAACCCTAATCCTCATCCTCACACTCACGATCACCCTAACCCTAATCCTACTCCTAACCCTAATCCTAACCCAAACCGTCAGCCTAACCCACATCTTTACCCTTACCATCACCCCCACATTAACCCGCACCCTAACCCTAACCTCACCCTAACCCTAAATGTACCCCTAAACCTCACCCTCTCCCTAACCGTAACTCTAACCCTAACCCTAACACTAAACCTCACTCTAACCCTAATCCTAACCCTTACCCTCACCCTAACCATAACCCTTACCCTAACCCTAACCATCACCCTAACACTTACCCTCACCCTAACACTAACCCTAACCCTAACACTAACCCTCACACTAACCCTAACCCTCACCCTAATCCTAAACCTCACCCTAACCCTAACCCTAACCCTCATCCTCTCCCTAAACGTCACACTAACCCTAACACTAATCCTCAATCTAACCCTCACCCTAATCCTAACCTAACACTAATCCTTACCCTAACCCTAAACCTAACCCTAACCCTCACCCTTATCTTAACCCGCAACCTCAGCCTAAACCTCATCTTTACAGTTACCATCATAATGACCCTAACCCTCACCCTAACGCTAAACCTCATCCTAACAATCACCCTAACCGTAAACTTAAACATCACCCTAACCCTAACCCTCACCCTCAAGCTCACGCTCAGCCTAACCCTAAGCCTAAGCCTAAGCCTAAACCTAACCCTCAACCTCACCCTCACCCTCACCCTAATCCTAACCCTAACCCTAACCATAACCCTAAACCTCGACCTAAACCTCACTCTAACCTTAACCCTAAAACTAACCCTAACCCTAACCCTCGACCTATCCCTACAACTAACCCTAAATCTAACCCTAAACCTCACCCTCACCCTAACCCTAATCCTAACCCTAACCCTAAACCTCACCCTAACCCTAACCCTTACCCTCACCATAACTCTAACCCTAACCCTAACAATAACTCTAATCCTAACCCTCAACCTAACCCTAACCCTAACTGTAATCCTAACACTCACCCTCTTGCTAACCCTAATCCTAACCCTAACCCTCACCCTAACCCTAATCCTCACCCTCACTGTAACCCTAACCCTCAACCTACCCCTCACCCCAACCCTAACCCTAACCCTAAAACGTAACCTAACACTAACCCTAACCCTCACCCTCAACCTAGCCCTCACCGTAACCCTAATGCTAAACCTAATCCTCATCCTTACCCTCACCCTAACCCTAAACTTAACCCTCATCCTAACCCTAACCATAACCATAAAACTCACGCTCCTCTTAACTCTAAGCCTCACCCTAACCCTAAACATAAACGAAACCTAACTCTCACCCTAACCCTAAACCTAACCCTCCCCCTCACCCTCACCCTCACCCTCAGCCTGACCCTAAGCGTAACCATAACCCTCACACTCACCCTAACCCTTACCCTAAAGCTAATCCTAACCCTAACTCTAACCCTAACCCTCAGGCTCACCGAAACCCTAACTCTAACCTAAACCTCACTCTCACCCTAACCCTAACCATAACCATAACCTTAAACCTCACTCTCACACTCACCCTAGACCTTAGCCTAATCCTAATCCTAACCCTAACCCTCATCCTAACCCTCCCCCTAACCCTAACCCTCACCCTCAACCTCACCCTCAGCCTAACCTAAGCCTATCCCTAAACCTAAACATAACACACACACTCCCCCTCACTCTAACCTTAATCCTATACCTAACCCTAACCCTAAGCCTAACCCTTCCCCTAACTCTCACCCTAACCCTAAAACTATCCCTTACCATAACCCTCAACCTAAAACTCACCCTAACCCTAACTCTAAACCTAAACCTCACCCTCACCCTCACCCTAACTCTAACCCTAATCCAAACCCTAAACCTCACCCTAACACTAAGCCTAACCCTAATCCACACCCTAACACTAAGCCTAATCCTAAACCTAACCCTAACCCTAACTCTCACACCCACCCTAAATCTAACCCTAAACCTCACCGTAACCCTAACCCTCACCCTCAACCTCAGCTTGACCCTAAGCCTGTCCCTAACCCTAACCCTAACCCTAACCCTAAACCTCACCCTAACACTAACCCTAATCCTACTCCTAATCCTAACCCTAACCCTCACTCTCAACCTAACCCTCAACTTAAGCCTAACCCTAACATTAATCCTAACCCTAACCCTCACCCTCAGCCTCACCCTAACCCTAACACTAACACTAAACCTCACACTAACCCTAACCCTATCCCTAAACCTCATCCTAGACCTAAACCTAACCCTCATCCTCACCCTCACCATAACATTAAACCTAACCCTAACACTAACAATAACCCTAACACTAACACTAAACTTCACCCTAAATATAACCCTCACCCTAACCCTAACCCTCACCCTAACCCTTACACTCACCCTAACACTAACCCTAACCCTAACACTAAACCTCACACTAAACCTAACCATCACCCTAACCATAAACCTCACCCTAAATCTAACGCTAAACCTCAATCTCTCGCTAGACCTCCCCCTAACCCTAATCCTCATCCTCACCTTAAACTTCACACTAACCCTAACGCTAATCCTCAATCTAACCCTAACCCTCACCCTAACCCTAAACCTAACCCGCACCCTTACTGTAACACTTACCCTCAGCCTAACCATGACCTTTACCCTTACTGTCACCCCCACCCTAACCCTCACTCTAACCCTAAACCTCACCCTAACCCTAACTCTACCCCTAAACCTCACCCTCACTCTAACCCTAATTCTAACCCTAACCCTAACACTAACCCTCACCATAACCCTAACCCTAACCATCACCCTAAACCTAATCCTCAACCCCACCGTCACCCTCAGCCTAACCCTAAGCATAAGCCTAACCCTACCCTTAAAACTCACATTCACCCTCACCCTCACCCTAATCCTAAACCTAACGCTAACCCTAACCCTAAACCTCAACCTAACCCTCAACCTAACCTTAATCCTAACACTTACCCTAACACTAACCCTCGAATTAACCCTCCATCTAAACCTAAATCTAACCATAAACCTCACCCTCACACTAACCCTAATCCTAATCCTGACCCTAAACCTCACCCTAACCGTAACCCTCACCCTCACCCTCACCCTCACCATAACTCTAACCCTAAACCTAACAATAACAGTAATCCTAACCCTCATCCTAACCCTAACCATAACCCTAACACTAATGCTAACACTCAACCTCACCCTAACCCTAATCCTAACCCTAACCCTCACCCTAACCCTAATCCTCACCCTCAGCCTAACCCTAACCTTCATCCTAACCCTCACCCTCACCCTAACCCTAACCCTAAAGCTCACCCAAACACTAACCCTAACCTTCACCCTCACCCTAGCCCTCACCCTAACCCTAATTCTAACCCTAATCCTCAACCTAACCCTCACTCTAATCCTAAACCTAAGCCTCATGGTAACGGTAACCCTAACCCTCACCTTAACTCTAACCCTCACCCTCACCCTCAACCGAACCCTAAGCCTAAACCACACCCTAACCTGAACCCTCACACTCATCCTAAATCTAACCCTAATCCTCATCCTCACACTCACGATCACCCTAACCCTAATCCTACTCCTAACCCTAATCCTAACCCTCACCTTCAGCCTAACCCTCACCTTTACCCTTACCGTCACCCCCACGCTAACCCACACCCTAACCCTAACGCTCACCCTAACCCTAAATGTACCCCTAAACCCCACCCTGTCCCTAACCCTAACTCTAACCCTAACCCTAACACTAAACCTCACTCTAACCCTAATCCTAACCCTTACCCTCACCCTAACCATAACCCTCACCCTAACCCTAACCATCACCCTAACACTTACCCTCACCCTTACACTAACCCTAACACTAACCCTCACACTAACCCTAACCCTCAACCTAATCCTAAACCTCACCCTAACCCTAACCCTAACCCTCATCCTCACCCTAAACCTCACACTAACCCTAACCCTAATCCTCAATCTAACCCTCACCCTAACCCTAACCTAACCCTAATCCTTACCCTAACCCTAAACCTAACCCTAACTCTCACCCTTATCTTAAACCTCAACCTCAGCCTAAACCTCATCTTTACCCTTACCATTATCATCACTCTAACCCTCACCCTAACGCTAAACCTCATCCTAACCCTCACCCTAACTGTAAACCTAACCATCACCCTAACACTAACCCTCACCCTCAACCTCTTGCTCAGCCTAACCCTAAGCCTAAGCCTAACCCTAACCCTCAACCTCACCCTGATCCTAACCCTAATCCTAACCCTAACCCTAAACCTCAACCTAACCCTCATTCTAACCTTAAGCCTAAAACTAACCCTAACCATAACCCTCGACTTAACCCTCCAACTAACACTAAATCTAAACCTAAACCTCAATCTCACCCTAACCCTAATCCTAACCTTAACCCTAAACCTCACCCTAACCCTAACCCTAACCCTCACCCTCACCCTCAACCTCACCCTCACCATAACTCTAACACTAACCCTAACAATAACACTAATCCTAAACCTAAACCTAACCCTAACACTAACTCTAACTGTAATCCTAACACTCACCCTCTTGCTAACCCTAATTCTAACCCTAACCCTCACCCTACCCCTAACAATATCCCTCAACCAAACCCTAAACCTCACGCTCCCAGTAACTCTAACCCTCACCCTAACCCTAAACATAAACGAACCCTAACTCTCACTCTAACACTAACCCTAAACCTCACCATCACCCTCACCCTCAGCCTGACCCAAAGCATAACCGTAACCCTCACACTCACCCTAACCCTTACCCTAAACCTAATCCTAACCCTAACTCTAACCCTCACACTCAGCCTCACCCTAACCCTAAATCTAACCCTAAACCTCACACTCACCCTCACCCTAACCCTAACCATAACCTTAAACTTCACCCTCACACTCACCCTAGAACTTACCCTAACCCTAATCCTAACCCTAACCCTCATTCTAACCCTCCCCCTAACCCTAACCCTCACCCTCAACCTCACCCACAGCCTAACACTAAGCCTATCCCTAAACCAAAACCTAACACACAACTCCCCCTCACTCTAACCCTAATCCTATCCCTAACCCTTCCCTTAACTCTCACCCTAACCCTAACCCTAAAACTAACCCTTACCATAACCCTCAACCTAAAACTCACCCTAACCCTAACTCTAACCCTAAAACTCACCCTCACCCTAACCCTAACTCTAACCCTAACCCAAACCCTAAACCTCACCCTAACACTAAACCTAACCCTAATCCACACCCTAACTCTCAGCCTAATCCTAAAACCAACACTAACGCTAACCCTCACACTCACCCTAACCCTAACCCTAAACCTCACCCTAACCCTAACCCTGACCCTCAACCTCAGCTTAACCCTAAGCCTGTCCCTAACCCTAACACTCAGGCTTACCCTAACATTAACCCTAATCCTACTCCTAATCCTAACCCTAACCCTCACCCTCAACCTAACCCTCACCTTAAGCCTAACCCTAACATTAATCCTAACCCTAACCCTCACCCTCAGCCTCACCCTAACACTAACTCTAACACTGAACCTCACCCTGACCCTAACCCTAACACTATCCCTAAACCTCATCCTAGACCTAATCCTAACCCTCAACCTCACCCTCACCATAACCTTAACCCTAACCCTAACACTAACAATAACCCTAACACTAACCCTAAACTTCACCCTAAACATAACCCTCACCCTCACCCTAACCCTCACCCTAACCCTTACCCTCACCCTAACACTAACCCTAACCCTAACACTAAACCTCACACTAACCCTAGCCATCACCCTAACCATAAACATCACCCTAATACTAACCCTAAACCTCAAACTCTCCCTAGACCTCGCCCTAAACCCCAAAGCTCATCCTCACCCTAAACTTCACACTAAACCTAACACTAATCCTCAATCTAATCGTCATGCTCGCACTAACCCTAACCCTAACCCTCACCCTAACCTAACCCTCACCCTTACTGTAACCCTCACCCTCAGCCTAAACCTGACATTTACCCTTAATGTCCCTCCAACCCTAACCCTCACTCTAACCCTAACCCTCACCCTAATCCTAAGTTTACCCCGAAACCTCACCCTCACCCTAAGCCTAACTCTAACCCTAACCCTAACACTAACCCACACCATAACCCTAAACGTAACAATCACCCTAACCCTAATCCTCACCCCAACCCTCACCCTCAGCCTAACCCTAAACCTAAGCCTAACCCTAACCCTAAACCTCACACTCACCCTCACACTAACGCTAACCCTAACCCTAAACCTCAACCTAACCCTCAACCTAACCTTAATCCTAACACTTACCTTAACCCTAACCCTCGACCTAATCCTCCAACTAAACCTAAATCTAACCATAAACCTCACCCTCACAATAACCCTAATCCTAACCCTGACCCTAAACCTCACCCTAACCGTAACACTCACCCTCACCCTCAACCTCATCATAACTCTAACCCTGAACCTAACAATAACAGTAATCCTAACCCTCAACCTAACCCTAACCATAACCCTAACACTAATGCTAACACTCAACCTCACCCTAACCCTAATCCTAACACTAACCCTCATGGTAAACCTAATCCTCACCCTCACTGTAACTCTAACCCTCATCCTAACCCTCACCCTAACCCTAACCCTAACCCTAAACCTCACCCAAACACTAACCCTAACAGTCACCCTCACCCTAGCTCTCACCCTAACCCTAATTCTAACCCTAATCCTCATCCTAACCCTCACCCTAACCCTAACCCTAACCCTCACCCAAACCCTAACCCTAACCCTCACCTCAACCCTAACCCTCACCCTCACCCTCATCCTAACCCTAAGCCTAACCCACTCCCTAACCTGAACCCTTACACTCAACCTATATCTAACCCTAATCCTCATCCTAACACTCACCCTCACACTAACCCTAATCCTACTCCTAATCCTAATCCTAACCCTGACCCTCAAACTAACCCTCATCTTAAGCCAAAGCCTAACATTAATCCTAACCCTAACCCTCAGACTCAGCCTCACCCTAACCTTAACTCTAACACTAAACCTCACCCTGAAACCTATCCCTAAACCTCGCCCTCAAACTAGCCCTCACCCTAACCAGAATCCTAACCCTAACCCTCACCCTAAACCTAACTATAACCCTCACCCTCAACCTAACCCTAACCCTCACCCTCAACCTCACCCTCAGCCTAACCCTAAGCCTAACCCTAAACCTAATTCTAACACACACATTCACCCTCACCCTAACCCTAAGAATAACCCTAACCCTCACCCTTACCGTCACCCTCAGTGTAACCCGAAGCCTAAACCTAACCCTATCCCTAACACTCACACTCACCCGAAACCTTACCCTAATCCTAATCCTAACCCGAACCCTAACCCTCAACCTCAGCCTCACTTTAACCCTAACTATAACCCTAAAACTCACCCTCACCCTAACCCTAAAGTAACACTAACCATAAAACTCACTCTAACCCTAACCCTAAGCCTCACCCTCACCCTAGCACTCACCCTAACCCTAATCCTAACCCTAATCCTCATCCTAACCCTCCGCCTAACCCTAAACCTAACCCTCACCCTTGACCTAACCCTCACCCTAACCCTAACCCTCACCCTCACCCTCAGCCTAACACTAAGCCTAACCCTAACCCTAACCTTCACACTCAGCCTAACCCTACCCCTAATACTAATCCTAACCCTAACCTTCACCCTCATGCTAACTCAAATCCTAACCCTAACCTTAATCCTAACCCTCCCTCTAACTCTCACCCTAACCCTAACCCTAACACTAACTCTAACCCTAAACCTCTACCTAACCCTCACCCTAACCCTACCTCTAACCCTAAACCTCACCCTCACCATAAACCTCACCCTAACCCTATGCCTAACCCTCACCCTCACCGTAACCTTAACCTTAAACCGAAACCTAAAAAGAAACCTTACCCTAATCCTAACCCTCACCCTAACCATAACCCTCATCCTAACCAAAACCTTCATCCTAAGACTTACCTCACCCTAACACTAACCCTAACACTAACACTAAACTCACCCTAACACTAACCCTAAATCTAACCCTAAGCATCTCCCTCACACTCACCGTAACTCTAACACTAAACCTAAAAATAACACTATCCCTAAACCAAACCATCACCCTAACCCTAATCCTCACAACCACCCTCACCCTCAGCCTAATCCTAAGCCTAAGCCTAACCCTCACCCTAACACTTATACTCACCCTCACTCTAACTCTAATCCTAAACGTAACCCTATCCCTAAACCTCTATCTAAGCCTCACCCTCACCCTAACCCTAACACTAACCCTAACCCGAAACCTCACCCTAACCCTTCCCCTAATCCTAACTATAACCCTCAACCTCACCCTCACCCTAACCCTAACCCTAACCCTAAACCTCACCCTAACCCTAAACCTCACCCTTACCCTCAACCTCACTGTACCTCTAACCCTAACAATAACAATAACGCTAACCCTTTCCCTAACCCTAATCTTAACCCTAACCATAACCCTCGCCCTCAGCCATACCCTCACCGCAAACTTAACCCTAACCCTAACCCTAACCCTAACCCGAATGCGCACCCCCAACCTTACCCTCAGCCTAACACTAAGCCTAACCCTAAACCTATCCCTAACCCTCACTGTAACACTAACCCTAACCCTAAACCTAAACCTAACCCTAACCCTAAACCTAAAGATAACACTAATCCTCACCCTGACCCTAAACCAAGCCCTAACCCTAACCCTCACCCTAACCCTAAGCCTAACCCCAACCCTACAACGTACTCTCACTCTCAAATTAACCCTAATCCTAAACCTAACCCTAAACCTAACCCTCACCCTAACCCTCACCCTAGTCCTCACCCTAACCCTAATCCTAGCACTAAAACTCATCCTAACACTCACCCTAACGCTAAACCTAACCCTCACCTAACCCTAACCCTAACCCTCACCCTCATGCTCGGCCTAAGCCTAAGCCTAAGCCTAACCCTAACACTCACTCTCACCCTAACCGTAACACTAACCCTAAATGTAAACATAAACCTCACTCTCAACCTGACCCTAACCCTAACCCTAACCCTAACCCTAAACCTAAACCTCATCCTAACCCTAAACCTAACCCTCAACCTAACCATAACCCTCACCCTAACCTTAACCCTCACCCTAACATTTACCCTCACCCTAACACTAACCGTAACCCTAACACTAACCCTCACCCTCACCCTCACCATAACCGTAACCGTAAACCTAACTAACCCTAACAATGATCCTAAACCTAACCCTAACCCTCAACCTAACCATAACCCTAACCCTAACCCTAACCCTAACCCTCACCCTAACATTTACCCTCACCCTAACACTAACCCTCACACTAACCCTAACCATCACCCTAACCCTAAACCTCACCCTAAACCTAAACCTAACCCTCACCCTCACTCTAGCCCTCACACTAACCATAACCCTCATTCTCACCCTAAACCTCAAACTAACCCTAAAACTAATCCTCAATCTAAACCTCACCCACACCCTTCCCCTAACCCTAACCTCACCCTAACCCTAACCCTCAACCCACCATAACCCTCACCTTCAGCCTAACCCTCATGTTTACACTTATAATCACCCCCACCCTAAAACCGTCACCCTAAACCTAAACCTCACCCTAACACTAACCCTAACCCTCACCATAACCATAACCCTCACAATAACCTTAACCCTCACCCTAACCCTCATCCTCACTCTAATCCTCACACTAACCCTAACCCTAATCCTCAATCTAACACTAACCCTAACCCTAACCCTAACCCTTACCCTAACGCTAAACCTAAAGGTAAGTCTCACCCTTATCTTAAACATCACCCTAAGCCTAAACCTCACCATTACCCTTACAATCATCCTCACCCTAAACCTCCCCCTAAAGGTAAACATCATCCTAACCCAAACCGTAAACCTAACCATCACCCTAACCCTAACCCTCAACCTCAACCTCACACTCAGCCTAAACCTAAGACTAAGCCTAACCCTTACTCTAACCTTCACCCTCACCTTAGCCCTCACCCTAACCCTAAACCTAATCCTCACCCTCACACTAAACCTAACCCTAATCCTAACCCTAACTCTCAACCTAACCCTAAACCTCACCCTCACCATAACCCTTACCCTAACCCTCACCCTAAACCTAAACTTAACCCGAACCCTAACTCTCACCCTAAATCTAACCCTAAGCCTCAACCTAACCCTAACCCTTACCCTCACCCTCACTCTAACCCTCACCCTAACCCTAATCCTAAACTTAACCCTCACCCTAACCCTAACCCTAAACCTAACCCTCACCCTAACACTAACCCTCCCCCTAACTATCACCCTAACCCTAACCCTAACCCTAACCCTCAACCTAACCCTCACCCTAAACCTAACACTAACCCTAAACTTCACACTCACCCTAAACCTCACCCTAAACCTAACCCTCATCCTCACCCTCACAGTAAACTTAACCTTAACCAGAACCCTAACAATAACCCTAACCCTCATCCTAACCCTCACCCTAACCATAACCCTCACCCTAACCCAAACCCTCACCCTAACTCTTAACCTAACCCTAACACTAACCCTAACCCTAACACTAACCCTCACCTAACACAAACCTTAAATCTAACCCTAAACCTCTCCCTCAACCTAACCCTAATCCTAACCCTAACTGTAAACCCCACCCTAACCCTAACCCTATCACAAACCCTAACTCTAACCCTAAACATCACTATCAACCTAACCCTAATTCTAACCATAAACCTAAACCTAAACCTCATCCTAAACCTAACCCTAAACATCATCCTCACCCTCACTAAAACCTAAACCCTAACCCTAACCCTAACAATAAACCAAACCCTAACCCTCACCCTAACACTTACCCTAACCCTAACACTAACCCTAACCCTAACACTAAACCTCACACTAACCCTAACCATCAACCTAAACCCAAACCTCACGCTAACCGTATCCCTAAACCTCACCCTCACCCTAGCCCTCACCCTCACCCTAACCCTCATCCTCACCCTAACCCTCACTCTCACCCTCACCCTCACCCTCAGCCTAACCTTAACCCTAATCCTAATCCTAAGCATAATCCTCACCCTAAACTTAACCCTCACCCTAACCGTAACCCTTAAGGTAACCCTAACCCTAAACCTAACCCTCACCCTAACCCTAACTCTAAACCTAACACTAACCCTAACAATAACCCTCAAGCTCAACCTCAACCTAACCCTAAATTTAAACCTAAACTTCACTCTCACCCTAACCGTAACCATAAACCTCACCCTAACCCTCACCCTAAAACTCACCCTCAACCTAGCCCTTGCCCTAACCCTAATGCTAACCCTATCCCTCATCCTAACCCTAACCCTCACCCTAACCCTAACCCTCACCCTCAACTTCACCCTCTGCCTAACCCTAAGCCTAAACCTAGACCTAACACTAACACACACACTCAACTTCACACTAACCCTAATCCTATCCCTAAACCTTATCATAACCATAACCCTCCCCCTAACTCTCAAACTAACATTAACCCTATCCCTCACCCTAACCCTAACTCTAACCCTAAACCTCACCCTCAGCCTAACCCTAACTCTAACCCTAACCCAAACCCTAAACCTCAACCTAAACCTAAGCCTAACCCTCAACCTCACCTTTACCATAACCGTAACCCTAAACCTAAACCTAACAATAACCCTATTCCTAACCCTAACCCTCACCCTAAACATAACTCGCACCCTAACCCATACCCGCACCCTAACACTTACTCTCACCCTAACACTAACCCTAACCCTAACACTAACCCTCACACTAACCCTAACACTAATCCTATATCTCAACATAACCCTCACCCTCAACCTAACCCTAACACTACCCCTAAACCTAACCGTCACTCTAACCCTCCACCTAACCCTATATCTAAACCTCACCCTCACCCTAACCCTAACCCTCATCCTAACCCTAACACTCACCCTAAACCTAACCCTCACCCTAAACTTACCCTAACCCTAACACTAATCCTAACCCTAACACTAACACTCACACTAACCCTAATCATCACCCTAACGCCAAACCTCAAGCTAACACTATCCCTGACCCTCACCCTCACCCTAGCCCTCACTCTAACCCTAACCCTCATCCTCACCCTAACCCTCACGCTCACTCTCACCCTCAGCCTAACCCTAACCCTAATCCTAGTCCTAACCCTAACCCTCACCCTAATCGTAACCCTCACCCTAACCCTAACCCTAACCCTAACACTAACCCTAACCCTAAACCTAACCGTAATCCTCAGCCTCAGCCTCACCATATACCAAACCCTAACCCTAATCCTCACCCTAACTCTAAGCCTAAAACTAAGCCTAACCCTAACCCTCACACTCACCCTCACCTAACCCTAATCCTAAAACTAACCCTATGATAACCCTAGCCCTCTCCCTAACCCTCAACCTAGCCCTCACCCTTACCCTAATCCTAACCCTAAAACTCATCCTAACCCTCACCCTAACCCTAATTCTAACACTAACCCTAACTCTAACTCTCAACGTCAGCCTAACCCTAACCCTAAACCTAACCCTAAACCTCACCCTCACCCTAACCCTAACCCTAACCCTAACCCTAAACCTCACGCTAATCCTAACCCTAAACCTCACCCTCACCCTAGCCCTCACCTTAACCCTAATACTAACCCTAAACCTCTTCCTAGCCCTCACCCTAACACTAACTCTAAACCTCACCATCACCCTAATCATAATCCTAACCCTAACCCTCAACCTAAACCTAACCGTCACCCTCACCGTAACCCTTACTCTAACCCTGACCCTAACCCTAAACTTAACCCGAACCCTAACTCTAACCCTAACCCTAACATTAACCCACACCCTAACCCTAACCTTCAACCTTACCGTAACCCTCACCTTCAGCCAAACCCTCACTTTTACCCTTACCGTCACCCCTACCCTGACCCTCGCCCTAACCCAAACACTCACCCTAAAACTAACTCTACGCCTAAACCTCACCCTCACCCAAACCATAACTCTAACCCTAACACTAAACCTCACCTTAACCCTAACTCTAACCCTCAAACTAACCCTAACCTTCACCCTCAACCAAACCCACAGCCTAAAACTAATGCTAACCCTAACCCTAAACTTAACCCTCACACTCACCCTAACCCTAACCCTAACCCTAATCCTAACCCTAACCTTAACCCTCACCCTCACCCTCAGCCTCACCCTAACCCTAATTCTAACCCTAAACCTCATCTTCACCCTAACCCTAATCCTAACCCTCACCCTCACCCTCACCGAAAACCTAAACCTAATTTAACCCTAACCCTAACTCTAACATCCCCCTAACTCTCAACCTAACCCTAACACTAACCCTAACCCTAAACCTCACGGTAACCCTAACTCTAACACTAACCCTCATCCTAACCCTCACCCTAACCCTAACTCCACCCTAAACCTCACCCTCACCCTAACCCTAACTCTAACACTAACCCTAATACAGAACCTCACCCTAACCCTAAGCCTAACCCTCAACCTAACAATAACTCTCACCCTAACCCTCACCCTCACCCTAACCCTCATCCTCACTCTAAACCTCACACTAACCATAACCCTAATCCTCAATCTAACCCTCACACTAACCCTAACTCTAGCCCTTAATCTAACCCTAAACCTAACCCTAACGCTCACCCTTATCTTAACCCTCACCCTCAGCCTAAACTTCACCATTACCCTTACCATCATCCTCACCCTAAAAATCCCCCTAACCCTAAACCTCATACTAATCACCCTAACCCTAATACTCACCCTCAACCTCACACTCAGCCTAACACTAAGACTAAGCCTTACACTTACCCTAACCCTCACCCTCACCTTAACCCTCCCCCAAACCTTAATCTTAACCCTAACCCTCATCCAAACTCTCACCCTAACCCTAACACTAACCCTCACCCACAACCTCACACTAACTCTAATCCTAACCCTAACCCTCAACTTAACCCGAAACCTCACCCTCACTGTAACCCTTACCCTAACGCTCACCCTAACCCTAAACTTAACCCGAACCCTAACGCTCACCC
Organism: Dipodomys merriami; assembly: GCF_024711535.1. Classification (NCBI taxonomy): domain Eukaryota; kingdom Metazoa; phylum Chordata; class Mammalia; order Rodentia; family Heteromyidae; genus Dipodomys; species Dipodomys merriami. The sequence goes on from NW_027202881.1 coordinate 126,462, forward strand.
TAAACAAAACACTAACCCTCACCCTAACCCTAACCCTAAACCTTACCCTCATCATAGCCCTCACCCTAAACCTAATCCTAAACTTAACCCTCATCCTAACCCTCCCTCTAACCCTAATCCTAACATTAACCCTCAACCTCAACCTCACCCTCAGCCTAACTCTAAGCCTAACCCTAAACCAAACCCTAACACACACACTCACCCTCATCCTAACCCTAATCTTAAACTTAACCCTAACCCTAACCCTCCCCCAACTCTCACCCTAACCCTAACACTAACACTAACCCTCATCCTAACCCTCACCCTAACCCTAACTCCACCCTAAACCTCAACCTCACCTTAACCCTAACTCTAACCCTAACCCTAACCCTGAACCTCACCCTAACCCTAACCCTAACCCTCAACCTAACAATAACTCTCACCCTAACCCTCACCCTCACCCTAACCCTCATCCTCACTCTAAACCTCACACTAACCATAACCCTAATCCTCAATCTAACCCTCACCCTAACCCTAACTCTAGCCCCTAATCTAACCCTAAACCTAACCCTAACGCTCACCCTTATCTTAACCCTCACCCTCAGCCTAAACCTCACCATTACCCTTACCATCATCCTCACCCTAAAAATCCTCCAAACACTAAACCTCATACTAACTCTAACACTAACTGTAAACCTAACCATCACCCTAACCCTAGCCCTCACCCTCAACCTCACACTCAGCCTAACACTAAGACTAAGCCTTAAACTTACCCTAACCCTCACCCTCAACCTAGCCCTAACCCTAACCCTAATCTTAACCCTAAACCTCATCCTAACCCTCACCCTAAACCTAACCCTAACCCTCATCCACACCCTCACACTAACCCTAATCCTAACCCTAACCCTCAACCTAACCCTAAACCTCACCCTCACTGTAACCCTTACCGCAACGCTCACCCTAACCCTATACTTAACCCAAACCCTAACGCTCACCCTAAACAAAACCCTAACCCTCACCCTAACCCTAACCCTAAAACTTACCCTCACCCTAGCCCTCACCCTAACCCTAATCCTAACCTTAACCCTCATCCTAACCCTCCCCCTAAACCTAATCCTAACCCTAACCCTAACCCTAACCCTCACCCTCAACCTCACCCTCAGCCTAACTCTAAGCCTAACCCTAAACCAAACCCTAACACACACACTCACCCTCATCCTAAACCTAATCTTAAACTTAACCCTAACCCTAAACCTCCCCCTAACTCTCACCCTAACCCTAACACTAACACTAACCCTAACCCAAACCTTCAACCTAACCCTCACACTGACTCTAACCCTAAACCTCACCCTCACACTAAACCTCACCCTAAGCCTAACCCTAACCCTCATCCTCACCCTCACTGTAACCGTAAAATTAAACCAACCCTAACAATAACTCTAAACCAATTCCTAAACCTCAGCTTAACCATAACCCTCACCGTAACCCAAACCCTCACCATAACCCTTAGCCTCACCCTAAAACTAATCCTAACGCTAACACTAACCCTCAACCTAACACTAACCCTAAATCTAACCCTAAACCTCACCCTCAACCTAACACTAACCCTAACCCTAACCATAAACCCCACCCTAACCCTAACCCTTACCCTCACCTGCACCCTCAACCTCACTGTAACTCTAAACCTAACCCTAACAATAAAACTAATCCTAACCAGAACCATCACCCTAACCCTAAACCTCACCCTCATGCTCGGCCTAAGCCTAAGCCTAAGCCTAACCCTAACCCTAAACCTCACCCTAACCCTAAACCTATCACAAACCCTAACTCTAATCCTAAAACTCACTGTCCCCCTAACCCTAATTCTAAGCCTCACCCTAAACCTTAACCTCAACCTAACCATAACCGTAACCCTCACCCTCACCCTCACCTTAACCCTAAGCCTAACCCTAACCCTAAAAATAACCTTAACCATAACCCTAACCCTCACCCTAACCATAACCCTCAACCTAACCCTAACTCTCACCCTAACACTTTGCCTAACCCTAACAATAACCTTCACTTAACACTAATCCTCACCCTAACCGAAACCCTAAACCTAAATCTCACCCTAACCCTAACGCTAACCCTAATCCTAAACCTCACACTCACCCTCACCCTAACCCTATCCCTAATCCTAACCCTCACCCTAACCCTCAGCCTATCCCTCACCCTTAGACTTATCCTAACCCTAAACCTCAACCTAACTCTCAACCTAACCCTAAACCTAAACCTAACCCTCACCGGAACCCTCACCCTCATGCTCGGCCTAAGGCTAAGCCTAACCCTAACCCAAACCCTCAAACTAACCCTAACTCTAACCCTAACCCTAAACCTAAACCTCATCCTAACCCTAACCCTAATCCTCGCACTCAACCTCACAGTAACCGTAACCCTACCCCTAAACCTAATAATAAACCTAACCCTAACCCTAACCCTCACCCTAACCATAACCCTCACCCTAACCTTAACTCTCACCCTAACACTTACCCTCACCCTAACCCTAACCCTAGGAACCCTCACACTCACGCTAGCTTTCACCCTAACCCTAACCCTCATCCTCACCCTAAACCTCACACTAACCATAACAAGAATCCTCAATCTAACCCTCAACCTCACCTTAATGCTAACACTAACCCTAACCCTAAATCTAACCTTCACCCTTACCGGAACCTTCACCCTCAGTCTAACCCTCACCTTTACCCTTACTGCCACCCCCAGGCTAACCTGCACCCTAACCCTAACTCTCATCCTAACCTTAACTGTACCCCTGAACCTCACCCTCACCATAAGCCTAACTCTAACCCTAACCCTAACACTAAACCTCACCCTAACCCTCACTCTAAACCTAAAGCTCATCCTAACCCTCATCCTAACTGTAAACCTAACCATCACCCTAACCCTAAACCTCACCCTCAACCTCATGCTCAGCCTAATCCTAAGCCTAAGCCTAACCCTTACCTAACCCTCAACCTCACCCTAGCCCTCACCCTAACATTAATCCTAATCCTAACCATCATCCTAAACCTCATCCTAACCCTAACCTTAACCATCAACCTAAACCTAATCCTCAACCCCACCCTCACTCAGCCTAACCCTAAGCCTAAGCCTAACCCTAATCCTATCCCTCACACTCAACCTCACCCTCACCCTAATCCTAACACTAACCCTAACAAAAGCCTAAACCTCAACCTAACCCTCACCCTAACCTTAACCCTAAAAGTAACCCTAAATCTCACCCTAGGCCTAACCCTCCAACTAACCCTAAATCTAACCCTAAACCGCACCCTCACCCTAACCCTACTCCTAAACCTAAGTATAAACCTCACCCTAACCCTAACCCTAACCATCACCCTCACCCTCACCGTAACTCTAACCCTAACGCTAACAATAACACTAATCCTAAACCTAAACCTAACCCTATCCCTAACCCTAATGCTAAAACTCACCCTCAAACTAACCCTAATCCTAACCCTAACCCTCATCCTAACCCTAATCCTCACCCTCACTATAACCCTAACCCTCAACCTAATCCTCACCCTAACCCTAACCCTAACCCTAAACCCTGTATCTAATACTAACCCTAACCCTCACTCTCACCCTAGCCCTCACCCTAACCATAATCCTAACCCTAATCCTCATACTTACCCTCACCCTAGCCCTAACCTTTACCCTCACCCTAACTTTAACATTAACCCTAACTCACAACCTAACCTTAACCATAACACTCACCGTAACCCTAACCCTAACACTGACCCTAACCCTAACCCTCACACTCACCCTATACCTAACCCTCACCCCCACCCTCACCCTCAGTCTAACCCTAACCCTAAACCTAACTCTAACCATATCGCTCACACTCACCCTAACCCTTACCCTAAACTTAATCCTAACCCTAAGCCTAACCCTCACACTCAAACTTACCCTCAACCTAACCCTAAATCTAACACTAACTCTAAACCTAACCCTCAAACTCAGGCTCACCCTAACCCTAACTCTAACCCTAAACCTCTCCCTCTCCCTAACCCTAACACTAACCCTAACCTTAAACTTCAACCTAACCCTAATCCTAAACCTCACCCTCACCCTAGCCCTCACCCTAACCCTAATCCTAACCCTAACCCTCATCCTAACCCTCAACCTAACACTAAACCTAACCCTCACCGTCACCCTCACCCTAACCCTATTCCGAACCCTAACCCTCAACCTAACCCTAACCCTCACCCTCACCGTAACCCTTACCCTAACCCTCAACCTAACCCAAAACTTAAGCTGAACCCTAACTCTCACTCTTACCCTAACCCTAACCCTCACCCCAAACCTAACCCTAAACCTCACCCTCACCCTAGCCCTCACCCAACCCTAAACCTAACCATAACCCTCTTCCTAACCCTCCCCCTAACTCTTACCCTAACGCTCACCCTAACCCTAACCCTAACCCTCAAACTCACGCTCAGCCTAACCCTAAGCCTAATCCTAAACCTAACACTAACACACACACTCACCCTCACCCTAACCCTAATCCTAACCCTAAACCTCATCCTAACCCTCAACATAACCCTAACCCTCATCCTAACCCTAACCCACAACCTCATGCTCAGCCTAATCCTAATCCTAACCCTAAATCAAACTCTCACACTCACCCTAACCCTAACCCTATAACTCACCCTAACCCCAACCCTAACCCTCAACCTCAGCCTAACCCTAAGCCTATCCCTAACCCTAACCCTCACACTCACCATAAACCTAACACTAATCCTACTCCTAAAACTAAACCTAACCCTCACCCTCAACCTAACCCTCACCTTAAGCATAACCCTAACATTTATCCTAACGCTAAACCTCACCCTCAGCCTCACCCTAACCCTAACTCTAACACTAAACCTCACCCTAACACTAACCCTAAATCTAACCCTAAACCTCACCTTCAACCTAACCCTAACCCTAACCCTAAACGTCAACCCCACCCTCACCCTCACCGTAACCGTAACCCTAACGCTAACCCTAACAATAAACTTAACCATAACCCTAACCCTCACCCTAACCATAAACCTCACCCTAACCCTAACCCTCACCCTAACACTTAGCCTAACAGTAACAATAAACCTAACCCTAACAGTAACACTCACACTAGCCCTAACCATTACCCTAACCCTAAACTTTACGCTAACCCTATCCCTAACCCTCACCCACTAGCCCTCACCCTAAACCTAACCCTCATCCTCACCCTAACCCTCAGCCTCACCCTAACCTTCAGCCTAAACCTAATCCTAAATCTAACCATAACCCTCACCCTAACCCTCACCCTAACCCTAAAACTAAACCTAACACTAACCCTAACACTAACCCTCACCCTCAGCCTCACCCTAACCCTAACTCTAACCCTAAACCTCACCCTCACCCTAACCCTAACCCTAACCATAAATCTCACCTTAACGCTAACGCTAAACCTCACCCTCACCCTAGGCCTTGCCCTAACCCTAATCCTAACCCTAACCCTCATCCTAACCCTCCCCCTAACAAAACGCTAACCTAACCATCATCCTCCCCCTCAGCCTAAATCTAAGCCTAACCCTAGACCTAACCTTAACAAACACACTGACCCTCACCCTAAACCTAACCCTAATCCTATCCCTAACCCAAACACTAACCCTTACCCTCCCCCTAACTCTCACCCTAACCCTAACCCTAACCGTCACCCTAACCCTAACTCTAACCCTAAACCTCACCCTCACCCTTACCCTAACTCTAACCCTATCCTAAACCCTAAATCTCAACCTAACCCTAACCCTAACCCTCACACTCACCTTCACCGTAACCGTAACCCTAAACTTAAACCTAACAATAAACCTAACGCTAACCCTAACCCTCACACTCACCCTTAACCTAACCCTCACCCCAGCCCTCACTCTCAGTCTAACCCTAAGCCTAACCCTAACCCTAACCATATCGCTCACACTCACCCTAACCCTTACCCTAAACCTAATCCTAACCCTAAGCCTAACCCTCACACTCAACTTAACCCTCACCCTAACCCTAAATCTAACACTAACACTAACCCTAACCCTCAAACTCAGCCTCACCATAACCCTAACACTAACCCTAAACCTTACACTCACCCTAACCCTAACACTAACCCTAACCCTAAACCTCACCATAACTCTAACCCTAAACCTCACCCTCACCCTAGCCCTCACTCTAACACTAATCCTAACCCTAACCCTCATCCTAACCCTCACCCTAACACTAAACTTAACACTCACCGTCACCCTCACCCAACCCCTAATCCGAACCATAACCCTCACCCTCAGCCGCTCGCTAACCCAAACTCTAACACTAAACTTCACTCTAAAACTAACCCTAAATCTAACCCTAAACCTCACCCTCAACCTAACCCTAACCCTAACTGTAACGGTAAACCCCACCCTAACCCTAACCCTAACCCTCACCTGCACCCTCACCCTCACTGTAACTCTAACCCTAACGCTAACAATAACACTAATCCTAACCAGAACCATCACCCTAACCCTAACCCTCACCCTCATGCTCAGCCTAAGCCTAAGCCTAAGACTAACCCTAACCCACACCCTAACCCTAACCCTATCACAAACCCTAACTCTAACCCTAAACCTCACTGTCACCCGAACCCTAATTCTATCCTTAAGCCTAAACCTAAACCTCATCCTAACCCTAACCGTAACCCTCACCCTCACCCTCACCATAACCCTAAGCCTAACCCTAACAATAACCTTAACCATAACCCTAACCCTCACCCTAACTATAACCCTCACGCTAACCCTAAACCTCACCCTAACACTTACCCCAACCCTAACAATAACCCTAAACCTAACACTAACCCTCACACTAACCCTAAACATCACCCTAACCCTAAACCTCACGATAACCCTATCCTTAACGCTCACCCAACCCTAGCCCTCACCCTAACCCTAACCCTCATCCTCACCCTAACCCTCACCCTCACCCTCACCCTCAGCCTAAACCTAAGCCTAACCCTCACCCTAACCCTCACCCTAACCCTAACCCTAAACCTAACACTAACCCTAACCCTAACCCTCACCCTCAGCCTCACCCTAACCCTAACTCTAACCCTAAACCTCAACCTCACCCTAGCCCTTACCCTAACCCTAATCCTAACCTTAACCGTCATCCTAACACTCCCCCTAACCCTAACACTAACCCTAACCCTAACCCTAACCATCACCCTCACCTTCAGCCTAAACCTAAGCCTAACCCCAGAACTAACCCTAACAAACACACGAACCCTCACACTAACCCTAACCGTAATCCTATCCCTAACCATAACACTAAGCCTTACCCTCCCCTTAACTCTCTCCCTACCTAACCCTAACCGTCACCCTAAACTTAACTCTCACCCTAAACCTCACCCTCACTCTAACCCTAACTATAACCCTAACCCAAACCCTAAACCTCAACCTAACCCTAACCCTAACCCTCACACTCACCCTCACCATAACCGTAAACCTAAACCTAAACCTAACAATAACCCTAACCCTAACCCTAACCCTATCCATAACCGTCACCCTAACCCATAACCTCACCCGAAAACTTACCCTCACCCTAACACTAACACTAACACTAACCCTCACAATGACCCTAACCCTAACCCTAACCCTAAACCTCAACCTAAACCTCACCCTCAACCTAAACCTAACACTACCCCTAACCCTAACACTCACCCTAACCCACCCCCTAACCCTACATCTAAACCTCTCCCTCACCCTAAACCTAACCCTAAACCTAACACTAATCCTCAGCCTCAATATCACCCTAACCCAAACCCTAACCCTAACACTCATCCTAACTCTAAACCTAACCCTAACCCTAATCCTAACCCTCACACTCACCCTCACCCTAACCCTAATCCTAAACCTAACCCTATCTCTAACCCTAACTCTCACCCTAAACCTCAGCCTAGCCCTCACCCTTAAACTTATCCTAACCCTAAATCTCAACCTAATTCTCAACCTAACCCTAAACCTAACCCTAACCCGAACCCGAACCCGAACCCGAACCTTCAACCTCATGCTCGGCCAAAGCCTAAGCCTAAGCCTAAGCCTAAGCCTAACCCTCACCCTAACCCTGACTCTAAACCTAAACCTAAACCTAAACCTCATCCTATCCCTAACCCTAATCCTCACCCTCACCCTCACAGCAACCGTAACCCTACCCCGAAACCTAACAATAAACCTAACCCTAACCCTAACCCTCACCCTAAGCATAACCCTCACCCTAACCTTAACCCTCACCCTAACACTTACCCTCACCCTAACCCTAACCCTAACTCTCACACTCACCCTAGCCTTCACCCTAACCCTAACCCTCATCCTCACCCTAAACCTCACACTAACCCTAACACTAATCCTCAATCTAACCCTCACCCTCACCCTAATGTTAACACTAACGCTCACCCTAACCTTAACCTTCACCCTTACCGGAACCCTCACCCTCAGCCTAACACTCACCTTTACCCTTACCGTCACCCCTAGGCTAACCTGCACCCTAACCCTAACCCTCATCCTAACCCTAACTGTACCCCTGAACCTCATCCTCACCATAACCCTAAGTCTAGCCCTAACCCTAACTCTAAACCTCAACCTAACCCTCACCCTAACCCTAAACCTCATCCTAACCCTCACCCTAACTGTAAACCTAACCATCACCCTAACCTTAACACTCATCCTCAATCTCACGCTCAGCCTAATCCTAAGCCTAAGCCTAACCCTTACCCTCACCCTCACCTTCATCCTAGCCCTCACCCTAACCCTAATTCTAACCTTCACCCTCACCCTAACCCTAACCCTCATCCTCACTCTAAACCTCACACTAACGCTAACCCTAATCCTCAATCTAACAATCCCCCTGACCCTAATACTACCCCTTACTCTAAACCTAAGCCTAAACCTAACCCTCACCCTTATCTTAACCCTCACCCTCACCCTAAACCTCACCTTTACCCTTACCATCATCTTCACCCTAACCCTCACCCTAACCCTAAACCTAAACCTAACCCTAAACCTAAACCTAATCCTAACACTCACTCTCACCCTAACCCTAATCCTAACCCTAACCCTCACCCTAACATTAACCCTCACACTCACTGTAACCCTAACCTCACCCTAACCCTCACCGTAAACCTCACCTGCCACTAGCCCACACTCTAACCCTAATCCTAACCCTAACCCTCATCCTAACCCTCACCCTAACACTAACCCTAACACTAACCATCACCCTATCCCTAATCGTAACCCTAACTCTCAAACTCACACTAACCCTCACCCTCACCGAAACTCTTAGCCTAACCCTAACCCTAACCCTAAACTTAACCCGAATCCTAACTCTCACACTAACCCTAACCCTAACTCTCACCCTAACACTAATCCTCACCCTTGCCATAACCCTCACACTCAGCCTAACTGTCACGTTTACCCTTACCTTCACAACAACCCTAACCCTAACCCTAACCCTAACTCTCAACCTAACCCTCACCCTAACCCTAAATCTACCCCTAAACCTCACCCTCACTCTAACCCAACTCTAACATTAACCCTAGCACTAAACCTCATCCTAACCGTAACCCTAACCCTTAAACTAACCCTAACCCTCACCCTCACCCTCACCCTCAGCCTAAACCTAAGGCTAACCCTAACCCTAACCCTAACCCTCAATCTCACCCTAACCCAAACCCTAATCCTAATGCTAACAATAATCCTAACCCTCACTCTCACCCTCAGCCTCACCCTAACCCTAATTCTAACTCTAAACCTCACCCTCACCCTAACACTAAGGCTAACCCTAACCATAAACCTAACCCTAACTGTAATCCTAACCCTCCCCCTAACTCTCAGCCTAACCCTAACCATAACACTAACCCTAACCCTAAACGTCAAAGTAACCTTCACCCTAACCCTAACTCTAACCCTAATCCTCACATTCACCCTAACCCTCACTCTAACCCTAAACCAAACCCTAAACCTCGCCCTAACCCTAACCCTAACCCTCACTCTCACCGTAACCGAAACACTAAACCTAACCCTAACAATAAACCTAACCTTTATCCGAACCCTCATCCCAACGATAACCCTCACAATAACCCAAACCCTAACAACCCTCACCCTAAAACTAACCCTAACCATAACATTAACCCTCACACTAACCCTAATCCTAACCCTAACCCTAATCCTCAACCTAACCCTCACCCTCACCCTAACCCTAACAATAACCCTATCCATGACCCTCACCCTAACCATTCCCCTAACACTATATCTAACCCTAAACCTCACCCTCACCTTAACCATAATCCTAACCCAACCCTAAACCCCACCCTAACCCTAACCCTAACCCTCACCCACACCCTCACACTCATCGTAACTCTAACCCAAACCCTAACAATAACACTAACCCTAACCATCACCCTAACCCTAATCCTCACCCCCACCCTCACCCCCACCCTCACCCTTAGCCTAACTGTAAGCCTAAGCCTAATCCTCAGGCTAAACCTCACACTCAGCCTCACCCTAACCCTAACCCTCACCCTTAACTTAACCCTCACCCTCACCTTAACCCTCACCCTCATCTTAACCCTTACCCTCAGCATAAACCTCACCTTTACCCTTACCATCATCCTCACCCTAACCTCACCCGAACCCTAAACCTCATCCTAACCCTCACCCTAACAATAAACCTAGCCATCACGCTAACCCTAACCCTCACCCTCAAACTCACCCTCAGCCTAACTGGAAGTCTAAGCCTAAGCCTTACCCTAACCCTTACCCTCACCCGAGCCCTCACCCTTACCCTAATCCTAACGATCACACTAACCCTAATCCTCACCTCCATCCTCACACTCAGCCTAACCATAAGCCCAAGCATAGCAATAACCCTAATCCTCACCCCCACCCTCACTCTTAGCCTAACCATAAGCCTAAGCCTAATCGTCACCCTAAACCTCACACTCAGTCTCACCCTAAACCTAATCCTAAACCTAACCCTATCCTTAAACCTCAACCTAACCCTCACCCTCACACTTATCCTAACACTAACCCTAACCCTAAACCTCCCCCTATCCTCCCCCTAACCCTAACCCTACCCATTACCCTCACCTTCAGCCTCATGCTCACCGCAAACTTAACCCTAATCATAACAATAACAATAAACCTAACACTAAGCCTAACCCAAACCCTAACTCTAATCCTCAACCCCACCCTCACCCTCATCCTAAGCCTAAGCCTAACCATAACTCTAACCCTAAACCTAACCCTAAAACTAACCATAATCCTCAACCTCACCCTCACACTAACCCAAACCCTAACCGTAACCCTCACCCTAATTCTAAGCCTAACCCTAACCATAAACTTCACACTCACCCTCACCCTAACCCTAACCCTAAACCTAACCCTATCCCTAACCCTAGCCCATACCCTAACCCTTACCCTAGCCCTCACCCTTACCCTAATCCTAACCCTAAACTTCAATCTAAACTTCACACTAACCCGAACCCTAACCCTCACCCTAACCCTCACCATCATGCTCGGCCTAAGCCCATGCCTAAGCCTAAGCCTAAGCCTAAACCTAACCCTAACCCTCACCCTACCACTAACACTAACACTAAAGCTAACTCTATCCCTAAATCTCACCTTCACCCTAAGCTTAACTCTAATCCTAAGACTAAAACTAAACCTCATCCTAACCCTAACACTAACACTAACCATAACCCTAAACCTAATCCTA